>NC_029781.3:4062029-4116206 GCF_000817695.3 Arachis duranensis | reverse complement strand
GGGTTAGCACTTTATAGTTTGTAATCAGGATGATTATAGTGAAATTCCATCCTAGTTGTGATGGAGACTAGATGTAGGCTGCATTGCCTTAGCAGCTGAACCAGGATATATCTGGGTGTAATCTTCTTTCTCTACTACTCCATTTCTGTTTCTATTACACAGGAGCTAAAACCAAAAATATCTCGTGTCAAGTGACGAGACAAAAACAAAAAGTCTCGTGGCTAGGGATGAGACAGAAACAGAAAAGTCTCCTCAAAGACCAGAAAACGTAATCAAGCAAAAAGGGGGCTAAGATTTAACCCCCCCTTCTCTTAGCCACTGAAACCATCAATTGGTATCAGAGCCTGGTTTCAAAGAGATCAAGCTTTGCAGCTTGGAGAAAAGATCCTCATGGCAGAAAGAAGTGGCTCAAATCTGGTGTCATACAACCTTACAGAAGGACAGTCAAGCAACAGACCGCCTCTTTTCAATGGGAAAAACTATACCTATTGAAAGGAGAGAATGCAGATCTTTGTGCAAGCAGTAGACTACAAACTATGGAAGATTATCATGGAGGGTCCTCAATTTCCAATTAACACAAGTGCTGAAGGAGTAGTCACTCTTAAACCGGAAGCAAGCTGGACCGAAGAAGATAGAAAGAAAGTAGAGCTAAATGTCAAGGCTGTAAATCTACTCAACTATGATATCAGTTTTGAGGAGTACCGACGGGTATCACGATGCACAACGGCAAAGGAAATCTGGATAAATTGCAAATCACTCATGAAGGAACCACCATTGTAAAGAAGACTCGGATAGACATGTTAAACAGGGAGTATGAAATGTTTACAATGAAGGAAGGAGAATCCATTGATGAATTGTTTGAACGGTTTAACACCATCATTGTTGGCTTGGATGCTATGGGAATAACACATTCTGATTCTGTGCTTGTGAGAAGAGTGTTGAGATGTCTCGCTAAAGAGTGGGAAACAAAAGCTTTAATTATTTCTGAGAGCAGTAACCTTGATTCCATGACACTTGATGATTTGAGAGGAAACCTTCTTGCTTTTGAAAACACTTATTTGAAAAAAGAGTCAAAAAAGAAAGGAATTTCTTTTTCTTTCGTAACTAACCCCCTGGATGATGAATCCAGTGATAACTCCTCTGAAAATGAATTTGTGTTGTTTGCCAAAAAATTCAGGAAAATGAAAATGGTGAAACTCAGAGGCAAAGGCAGCAGCTCAAGGAAGATGAAGAAGGACCTTAGCAAAGTAATCTGTTACAATTGCAAGAAAATATGGCATTTCAAATCTGATTGTCCCAAGTTGAAGAAAGAAGGGAAGAAAAAGGAGGGAAGAAGAAGGGTCTAATGGCATCATGGGAAGACTTGGAAAATGACTCAGACAGTGATGATGAATCTAAGACCAAGTCACAGCCTTGTCTCATGGCAAATCATGTAGATCAGGTATTCTTTCAAAATCCTGACACTAAAGACCTTCATCTTATGATAGATCACCTTTCTGAAAAAATAAGATGTTTTCTACTTGAAAATCAAGATCTTGAACAACAAATTATCATTCTTAAAGCTGAAAATAGTTTTCTTAAAGAAAAAGTGAGGGAGGCCAAAACTGCTTGTGATCTTGTAGAAGAAAATAAGCAGTTGAAAGCTCAACTTAGAAGTTGTGAAAGTGATCACTCGGTAGTTGCATATGTAAACTGTTTTAAGGAAAATGAAGAGTTGCTGAAAAAAGTTAAAAGTCTTGAAAATGACTTAGCCAAATTTACTCAAAGTTCTGCAAATCTAAATCAAATATTGGCTAGTCAAAAACCACTCTTTGATAAAGCTGGTTTGGGGTTTTATAAATCTGATAAGAAACCTTCTTTTAAAGATAGAGCTTCTTCATCCAATGACACAAGGGTTATTTTTTATTACAATGATTTGGGACATAGGAGATGGTTTAACGTGAAAGGATCCAAGAAAATTTAGATACATAAGGTCACTTGAGCTTATTTTGTAGGTGTGCCTAGCATCCAAGAGGAAGGAAAATATGTGGTACATGGACAGCAAATGCTCTAGGCATATGACCGGAAAGACAACCTTCTTCATAAAGCTTGATGAATACGATGGAGGACTTGTCACTTTCGGTGATGATGGAAAAGAAAAGATAGTGGCCGTTGGAAAAGTTAGTAAAAGCTTTTCATCTTGTATAAA
The DNA here is from genome assembly GCF_000817695.3 of Arachis duranensis. Lineage (NCBI taxonomy): Eukaryota > Viridiplantae > Streptophyta > Magnoliopsida > Fabales > Fabaceae > Arachis > Arachis duranensis. The sequence continues at coordinate 4,114,018 of NC_029781.3, read as the reverse complement.
TGATGTTCTTCTTGTAAATGGTTTGAAACACAATTTACTTAGTGTAAGTCAATTGTGTGATTTAGGATTTGAAGTAATTTTTAGAAAATTTGTGTGCTTGGTTGTTTGTGAAAAAACTGGGGATATTCTTTTTGAAACTAAAAGATGCAACAATGTGTATGGATTAACTCTTGAGGACTTGAAAGAATAAATTGTAACATGTTTTACATCTCTTGAATCCAAAAAATGGCTATGGCATAGAAAGTTGGATCATGGTAGCATTTACCAAATTTCTAAGCTAGTAAAGAAAAATCTGGTTAGAGGAATTCCTAAAATCAAATTTGATAAGGATCTTACTTGTGATGCTTGTCAATTAGGCAAACAAGTTAAATCCTCTTTTAAACCAAAAGATGAAATTTCAACCAAAAGGCCATTAGAGATGTTACACATTGATCTTTTTGGTCCAACTAGAACACAAAGTCTAGGAGGTAAACACTATGGTTTGGTAGTGGTAGATGATTACTCTAGATTTGGTTGGGTACTTTTTCTTGCTCATAAAAATGATGCTTTCCATGCTTTTTCAACCTTTCATGTTTTTGGATGCAAATGTTTTGTGCTAAACAACAAAGAAAATACTGGTAAATTTGATCCAAAATCATATGAGGGAATGTTTGTTGGATATTCCACCACTAGCAAGGCCTATGGGATTTATCTCAAAGAACATAGGACCATGGAGGAATCCATACATGTTACTTTTTGTGATTCTAATTTAATTCCCAGTACTGTGATAGATAATGATTCAGATTGTGAAGGAGCTGGAACAAGCAAAGAAAATCCCAAGTCTGCCCAAATTGAAGAATCTGCCAGTCCAGATTTGTCTCGTCAGATTAGAGGAGACATTTCCATTTTGTCTCCTGAGCCAGCATGAGAAACTAAAATAGTGAGACCAACAGAAACTCATCATAGCTCAACACCACAAAGGAAGCCTAGAGAATGGAAGTTTATGAGGGGTTATCCTCATGACTTCATCATTGGTGATCCCTCCCAAGGAGTGACAACAAGATCCTCAACCAAAAGACAATCCGAACCAAGAAACTTTGCACTCTTGTCACAAATGGAGCCCAACAATGTCAAACAAGCTCTTGAAGATCCATCATGGGTGAAAGCCATGCAAGAAGAGCTTGCTCAATTCGACAAGAATGAGGTTTGGACACTAGTACCTCATCCGGATGTAGGGTTTTGTGATGCAGATTATGCAAGAGATAGAGTGGATAGAAGGAGCACCTCCGGCATGTGTTGCTTCCTTGGAAGCTCACTCAACATGTGGTCAAGCAAAAAACAAGCCACAGTAGCTCTATTCACAGCTGAAGCTGAATACATATCCGCTTCTGCTTGTTGCTCACAATTAATTTGGTTAAAAACGCAGTTGGAAGATTACAAATTAAAGATCAATAGTATACCATTATTTTGTGATAACATGAGTGCTATAAATATTTCAAAAATTCTGTTTTGCACTCAAGAACAAAGCACATTGAGATCAAATATCATTTTATTAGAGAACATGTGCAAAAAAGTAGTATTGATATTCAATTTGTGAAATCCGTTTAATTTGTAAAATATGAAGATCAACTTGCTGACATTTTTACAAAATCCCTCTGTGAAGACAGATTCTGTTCACTAAGAAAAAGCTTGGGAATATTTGATTTAAGTTCTATTGAGAATTTGTGAAATTTTGACTCTGCTCAGTTTTGTCTCGTAGGTATGGACGAGATAAAAATACAAGCGTGTTGGAGAAGCTATAATCAAGGGGGAGGCTGCGCAGAATTTATCTTTTATGGGCCCCACAGAATTTATCTTTTATGGCAAAATTTCTTTGACCCCACCTTGACCTTTTGTTGGTTCCTCATTTTATGAGGATCAAAATGTTTTTGTTGTCTTATCAAATCTTTTTGGAAGTGGTTATTGTCAAATCAAATCCATCTCTCCATCTAATCCCTTGATTCTAGGAAACCACCTTTCAATTTATTTCAAATAAAAGGGAAACCCCTTGGTTAATAACTGCGCTATAATAGTCATTAACTTCCTCCATTATCTCTTTCCAATCAACATTTAATGCCCTCTAACCTCCCTCCACTCACCACACCTTCGGGCATCACTTCATCTTCCATCCCCATTCTTTCCCTTCACCATGAAAAAGAAAACGGCACTTAGAAGAAGTGGCCGAACCCCCATTCCAAAAGGTCAACCTTTTTCATCACCTCAAACTCACACCCATATCCATCTTCATTCTACACCCTCTTTTACTCATACACCTCCCTCCAAAAAGACCGAAACTATGCGTCGGAAAGTCATTGCTCGGAAAATTTCAGGGAGAGGAAAGACAGGAAAGAACAAGCAACCGAGTGTTGAAGAAGATGAAGAGGAATCACACACCTCACCCCCTCCATCACCACACAAAAAAATCCACTCCACATGCATCCAGAAAAAGCTCTCAGAAGACGAAAAGTTTTGTGTTACATGATACTAGAGAACCTGCAAATTTGGAATCACTAGAATTCAAGAACAAATTTCACAAAACCCACTCACATTTATATCCATATCGGTTCTACTCTTGTGCCTTCTACGAATTCCACAAAGAAGTTTTGCTGAAACGTCATCTCTGCCCATCATACTTGGTGAATCTTGAAAATTTGGCCACCAAAGGAATAAAATTTTCTTCTCTGTTCGATGTCCTGAAGTGGACCCCATTGGTTCACATCCAGAAACTTGTTTACCCGGGGCTGGTCCGGAAATTCTATGCGAACATGCATTTGATAGATGGCTCAATTCATTCTTACGTCAAGCGTGTTTACATGACTCTCAATCCTCAAACCATAAGTGCTGCTCTTGGATACGTGGATGAAGGACCAAAAGTTTACATGATTGATAAATGGGATGATCAGGTTGGAGTCGCACAGCAAACTGTCTTGCAACACATATGTGCAAATCTTTCTGGATTAGATGGATTAATCCCAACCCATTGAGCACTCGGTCCTGAGAACTCACTATTACACCGGATCATCACTCACATCCTCACTCCACAAAGTGGTTCTCATCACAGAGTAATAGTTTCTGACTCTATTATTCTCTTTGCCCTTGTTACTTCTTCTCCAATTTCATTTGCTTATATTATGATACGTCATATGTGGGAAGCAGTTAAAAGTACTAAAAAGGCTAATCCTTCTTATGGAATGTTCCTCACATGTATCTTTGAGTATTTTAAGGTTGATTTATCTAATGAGGCTGTTGAGAACAAGGTTTCGATGATTAAAGGAGGAGGAGTTTCGGGTAAGAAAAGTAAGCGCTCAATGCCCTCCGAGCCGTCACTCAGCGATCTTGAGAGTCGTCCCCCTGAACCTTCCAAAGTGACTGCATCAATCAGGGAAGTTCTTAATGAATTCCTCAACATGTCAAATTTAATGGTTCAATCCCACAAGGCTGCCCGGAAGTTAGCATATGAAAGTGAAAAGGCCTGGAAGAAATGTCACAAAAGGGTGGGCTTCATGGTTCAAAGCTTTGAGAATGAGATGGGGACAGAGGATAAAGAAGAAGATTCTGACTCAGAGTTCAATCTTTCAGACGATTGATGACTATTTCTTTGTTTTCATTTGATATTGGCATCTTTAGGCTCAATCTTATTTTGTAGAGGCAAGACTTGATACTCACTGCACTAAGACACTTTGACACACATTTGGCATTTTATTATGGATATTTTGTTGTGCTGCCAATACTTTCCTTTGCAGGTGCCCCTTGATGCCAAAAGGGAGAGGAAAATGATTTCAAAATTGAAACTGGAAAACAGGGGATGAAACTCTCTTTGAGAGTTCATGATCACCTCTGTTGATGATTGAAGATAATGCATGCTAATAATGCATTTGCTTTATGATGTTTGATAATGCATTCGGTTTATCCTGATTACTGCCATTATTTGATGTGTGTTTATCTTGGTAAAATGTGTGTTTACTGTGTTTATAATACATTTGACTTACCTTGATAAAATGATTTATGTTGGATCTATTTTTGGCAGTTCCTTTAGTTCTTAATAATGAAAGTTGCTGTGTTTGGAAAGACTATATCATGATTGAAAAATATTTCCGACGGATTTTATCCCACTGAAATACAGACGGAATTTCAGAGGGATTTTTTGTCGGAAAACAAAAAAAATAGATTAGCATAAATTACAGACGGAAAAGAGAATCCGTCTATAATTTCGTCGGAAAAATTAATTTTTTTTCCGTGGAATGGTTACAGACGAATTTTCCGTCTGTAATTAAGTAGACCAGATACACATTTTATTAAATTATTACAGACGAAAAATCCGTCTGTAATTTAAATGAAATCCATCGGAAACATTGAAAACCCTAGTTGAAGACTAACCCATTCACTCGCATTCACACCATTCATTCGCCATTCACTCCATTCACTCGCCAACTTCGCCCTGCACCCCGCCGCCCACAGCCACCGCAGTCTCTGCCGCCACTGCAGCCATGCAGCCCCCGCATCAGCCCTCGCAGCTCCCCGCAACCCCCACAGCCTCGCAGCCCCTCAGCGGCGCAGCCACCGCAGCCGCTACACAGACACAGCCTCCACCGCCACCGTAGAAGATCCGTTGAAGATGTGACAGCCTCCATCACTTTTTCACGTTTTCTTTGGATTACTCCCTGCCTTCTCTCTCTGTTGAAGATGTGACATCCTCTGCTGTCGCCGCCGCTGCGGCGCCCCTCAGCGGCGCAGCCACCGCAGCCGCTACACAGACACAGCCTCCACCGCCACCGTAGAAGATCCGTCGCCGTCGGATTCTGAGCTTTTTTTCGTTCCAGATCAACGCTTTCTTTGTCAGATTCCCTTCGCGCAGCTAGTAGATTGCAAACCCTAACTTTTCTATTCGTTTGTATTTTGTATTTTTCTTCAGCTGAAGCTTCTTTTGCTCATTACTCTCTCGAGGTTGTTGATTCTGATGTTGTAAGATCAACCATCCGGTTCTCGAGGTTGTCTTCTGCACTTGTTGAAGCTGTTAGCTCTCCCTCACTTGGAAGATTCCTCAGCTGTAAGTGTCCATTTCCCTCAATCGGATGAATCTCAGCATGCTCTATGTTCTGGGTTTTTCCTCAGCATGCTCTTAATAAGTTGTTTCCTGTTGCATGCAAGTCGGCTTTCAAATGTTATCATTATAATGAAAAGGCTTGCTTGGCTTGAATGATTTTATATTCTCTTTAATGAAAAATATTTAAATAATTGATCAAAAGTTCATGATATTAATTATCATTACAAGTTACAACAGTGTGACTGATACTGGTTTGAAGTACTTACAGTGTGAAAGAATAAATAATTGGCAATGGAGAAATGGAGGATCTGTTAATTTTATTAATAAGTCCACCCATGTCCTGTTTCATTCATTTAATCTCAAGTGTTGGATTTGGAGTATATGTATGCTTATTACTGAGTGAATCAAAAAATGCCTAGCTGGGTTTTGCTGTTCATTTTGATCATGCTTAGGTGTGTTTATGTGTGCTTATATGGTTTCATGATTTTTGTCTTTTAAATATCAATTTGAGGATCCATCAAATATCAATTTCTGCAGTTTCCAGTGTGACAACAGGGGATTATACATGTATATCTACGTTTGTTAAGAAAAAAAAGAGTAATAATATATTTTTCAATATTTTATTCTTTTATGTTATCTTTTGAGTGGCTTTCTCAAATATGAACCATACAAATATCTAATTTGCTCCCAAACAGATTGTCCTGCCCTTCAATTACTCCTTTTGTTCTTAGATTCAATTACTCCTTTTGTTCTTAGAAGAAAATAAAGATAACTCTGCATAAACTAATCATGGCTTTACCTTATTCATTTGCTACTACTACTAAATCTTCAGTTTTTTCAAAGCTTCACAACACTTCTTTCTTCCAACACAATCAACTACAAAGAGCAAATGTTGGAAGGTACTTCAAACTCTTTCATTCATCTCTGCTTCTTTTAACTATTAATTTTCTCTTTTTATTTTTTATTTCTATGAATTGTCCAGATAAACTTTAGTTAATGATATTAGTTGGATAAAACTCTTTCTAGTGATACTGAATAATTTGAAACATACATTGAAAATAAAGCTTGTCAGAGTTTATAGTTTAAGTTGGAGAAACAAGTAGTTAAAGTTGATGAACTGGCAGTGTAATAATTGTGAAATACTGATGAAAAATTTTTAGAAAAAAGTTGAAAATCAATTTTAATTTAATCAGAAATCATTCTATTTTTTCAAAAATACTGAAAAATGATTTAGTTTTTGTTTTAAGAGTTGGTAATTTCATTAAATTTTTACAAATATTAAAAAGGTGATTTTTTTAATTTATTTTTTAATAAACACACCCCCTCTAATCATCCATTAGCTCTCATTATATGGCTTTGGATTCTTTTCTTTTCATGTTTTTTGATGAACATATGGCTTTGGATTCTTGTTAAGGCTAAACGGGTGTGTTATATATCTTTAATTTCCAAATCTTAAAAGGATAATGTATGTCACACATATTTTGCATATAGGGTAGTAATGCCACTAATGTGGGTGTGTCATATAATTATTGAGCATGTATTTATTTCATCATCACTATCTTACAAAGTAAGGATATAGATATGGCTCCACTATGTACTGTGATAACTTTTCATTGATGAAATAGAACACATAATAGACTAACACAATATATATCAGGTCAGCAAATTGGAACATTTTATAATTATAACCCTTTTAATAATTAAGCTTTTAGATGTTTCAATTTTTAATGGAATAATTGTAGATAATTAATAGCAAATGTGGACATGTGATGGCTTGAGAAACACTCTTTGCACCTGCTGTCTAATTTTTAAGTTTATGCTAGATTAGAACTTATGCTGTGATTTGGGGCCTCTATAGGTTGAGCTTGCTTTGGATTCAAAGAATGAGCCATGGCTTTGTGTCTCTCAACGCTGATGTGCCTATATATATTTTTTTGGCAGGGTTGACATAGTCACAAGTTGATTCTGATGTTGTCGATCCATCTTTTGAGCCACTAATACTAGTAGAAGATTCCACTATATAGCTTGTAAGATCAACCATCCGGTTCTCGAAGTTGTCTTCTGCACTTGTTGAAGCTGTTAGCTCTCCCTCACTTGGAAGATTCTTCAGCTGTAAGTGTCCATTTCCCTCAATTAGATGAATCCTTTCCAAATAATTTGGTGATGTTGTGTCTTTGTCCCTCTGGTCCTTGGCTGTAAGTGTCCACTCATTCTTCACAAAGATAGTATGTTATGTACTACCCGTCACTCCTCCTTATCTTGGTAAGATTTTAAAGGTACATGCATGGAAAATTCTGTTTCCTTGTGTTTTTGAATTGACACCATTTATTCTTATCTTCTTTTAAAGATGTGTCAACTACTATGGTTGTAAAGCCTGGCCCTGTACTGGACTTCCTTTGTGAGAATCAGAATGTGAAGCATCCAGATCTTTATTTTAATTGTAACAAGGTTCTGATTTTTATGTTTATTGAACTGTGATGCTTTCTTTTTGTTTACTTTCAGGCAAAAAGTGTGCTGAAAAACCTCAGAATCAAGGTTAATAATCTTGAGTTCAAAATCAGTGGACTCAGTGATAATACTTGCAGGACTCAGAAGTAAGTAGTTATAAACAATATGGTTGCTTACTTGTTGAAGGAAGTCTTAAAATTCTCTATTTGCTTAATCCATTTTCTTTGTATAGTTTGTTACAGAGATAAGAAGTTAGGATAGTTATAACAGAACTAATAACTTTTCTGCATACATTTATTGTTAGTTACCATGAAGATATCAAGCTCTAATTGGCTGAACATGTTCAAGTTTTGTTGCTTCACTGCTTGCATTGGATCTATCTTCATAACCCTTTTTCTATGTAGATGATGTAATAGTGCTATTGAGTGTGTGATTTACATATAATTAGCTTTACTTAATGGTAGTTTTTATTTATAAATGGTTGTATTAGTGATTAAGAAACAATGAATTGTAGAAGCAAAGGGTTTTGACATAGCAAATTGGAGAAGGAAAGGAAGCAAAAATTAAGGACCACACACGCCCCTGACCTCAGCACATGAAAAAGCTTTTAACACATCTTCACTCTCTACTTTCATGTTTCATCATATCATCATTATTATTTTAATTTATTAATTTTATATAAAATTACGTTGGTGTCATAGTTGCCTTCTTTTTAAATAAATAAAAAAATTATATATTTACTACTTTACATAAAAATACAAATATTTATTATTTTATGTATTATTCTTTAATTTTGCAGCCACCTAATTTTGTAGCCACTATCTGTAAAATAAAAAAAGAAAAACTTTTATTTGCAATCTTGTTCTGAATACCTATTGCTTGCTTCCTTTTGAATACCCTTTTTGTTGTCACTTATTTATTTTATGATCAAATTATTACAAGGAAAGAGTAATTCCTGTGTAGCCTCAATCCAGTATGTGTTCTGATCTTTTTGTGTACTTCAGATTTTTGGGATGCTTTTGGATGAAAGCCAGGTCAGGTCCATTGTTGACGAGATAAAACAAGTGATCACAGCTAGTTCAAGTAGAAAAAGAGAGAGGGCAGAGAGGACCAAAGTTAAAGATTTTGATGCTGAAGAGAGTGAGCTGATTAAAGAGGAAAATGAACAAGAGGGAGAAGTTTTTGATCAAGTTAGTTGTTTAAATTCGTTTTTAAAAAATCCAAGTTATGTTGATTGCTGGGCTACTGTCTTTGTATTATGTTTGTACAGATCAATTCTTTGGTCATCCTTTCAAAACATTTATGTGTCCCAGGTGGGAGAGATATTGGGAACTTTGATTAAAACCTTCAAAGCCTCCTTCTTACCTTTCTTCGATGAACTGTCATCATATTTGACACCTATGTGGGTATGTTCCTCCCAGAAGCTGTCACTTCTCTTCTCTAATTAGTTTTTCTGTTGATATTAACTGCATTTTTATTATTGAGCTGGTCATTTAGCATTTTGATTTGGGTACTAGATCATACTTGAAGTATATGTAACTGTTTATACTTTTCTGTTTTCTAAGTTTTAGCTGCACTGAATTGTAGTGATGGCTCTAAAATGTAGGATCTGTGTGATAGCAGCAATCTCTGACCATATAATTTTTGGAATATTCCTGAATTCTTCAAGTCACACTGTTGAAAGCTTTAGTTCAACAATGAATATTCATTCTTGCTTTAGTTTACAGGTGATTCCTGGATGGTTGAACTATTTGCCAATAAAAGGTGATTTGATTGAGGCCAAAGTTGTCCATGATCAACTTTGTTCCATGGTTGAAAGGTAAGGAACTCAAATTTTCCTTTTTAGTTTCCTAATGCAGTCCCGCATTTACTCTTTTTGTTCTAATTCTTATTTTTGTTTACCTGTAGGTCTGACAGTGAACTTTTGGGTCCAAACAATCAGTACCTTTCTAAAATAGTTTCAGTTTTTGCTGAGATTAGTTTTTATCAAGCATTTGCTGCTTTGATGTGCTAATACATATTTGATTTTATTTAATTTGATTTTCTATTAATGTTGCCCATTTTTTTCATGCATTTTTCTATTTAATGTTGCAATTAGTAATTTTTTTCATGCATTTGGTTGACCATGTTGCCAATGGTTTATTTTTCTTTTTAAATTGATTTCACAAAATTAAAGATTAAATTATAATATTTTCTGTCTTATGTTCAGGCTAATCAAACACCAAGGAAAAGAAACTGTGAGAGAACACCAGCCACTAGTATGACTCTGTTCTTCACCAAGTGTCATATCTTGATGAACAATAGAGTTGTCCTGGGAACACAATTATCTTTCTGATACCATCACTGCACTAATTTTCTCGACCAGTTAATTGAGTAGAGTCTTTATTAGTCTGATGTCAGATTATTTTAATCTGTAAGTTAAGATAAAAATTTACCCAAAAGTTTGTGATTAGTTCAATAAATGCAGTTCACTTTAACATGGGATTTTGCATATGATGATGAAGTTTACCCAAAAGTTTGTGATAAGGTCTATGTTCTCACTCTGGGCATTTTTATTGAGGAACAAAAAGGCAAAGTTTTCTTGTGAGGAAAGTAGTGATGATGAAGAAGAAGCAGCAGCAGAAAGAGCAAGTGAAGAATTTTGCAGATGAGATAAGTGGAATTAACACAGGATCTCCTTCACCAACTTCATCTATTAATTATAGAGCAGCGAAAATTGTTCAAATAAGTTAGGAAATTGAATAGGAGTTGCTTGCAACATAGGTCTTTTAATTTACTAGTATGAGGAAAATCATTTAGAGCCCTTTGGATACCCATTAACAACTTTTAATTTACTCAATAGACTTTGTTGATGTAGGTTTGTTGCTTATTATTATAGTTGATGTATCAATACACTTTGTTTATATTTTGAATTATATTGACTTGTTTGTTTATAGTACTTTTCTTTTAGTTTGATAATACGATGAATTTGTTTATTTTTTTAAATATTATAAATATTTGAATACACATTAGATAAAAATTTGTATTAAATTTATATTTATTTTGTATGAAAATAAGTTTATTTTGTAATTAGAAAAAAGTAAAAAAAAATTCTATTTTACCTTACAGACGGATTTACAGACGAATTTTCTGTCTGTAATCATGATTTTCCAAAGCTTAAATTACGAACGGAAAAATCTGTCTAAAAATCCGTCTGTAATTACAGACGGAAAATTCGTCGAAAAATTCGTCTGTAATTACAGACGAAAAATCCGTCTGAAAATCCGCCTGTAATTACAGACGGAAAATCCGTCTGAAAATCCGCCTGTAATTACAGACGAAAAATCCGTCTGTAAGTTTGTCGCCTTCAAGAAATGGAGGGAGAATTTACAGAGGGAAAATCCGTCGGTAAATCGTAAAAATCCGTCGGTAATTTTTCGACGGAAAAAAATCCGTCGGTAAATAATTTCCTACGGGGCTTTTACAGAGGGACAAAATCCGTCGGTAACCAAAAATCCGTCTGTAATAAAGACTAAATCCTTCTGTAAATCTGTCTGTATTAATCCATTTTCTAGTTGTGTATATCCATGCTATGAAAAATTATTCTCAAGTGAAAAAGTATCTTCTACACAATTGTCTTGGTCAAATAACTCTTATCATTAAATTATATCATTATTCACTTTAAGATATATTTTTTACAATTATTTCTTTTCTACAATGATCAATTTTAAAGTATATTTTTTTACTTTAAACTTTTTTAGTTTTACATAATATACTGTAATTTTTTATAGATTTATTATATCAATTTTTAATATCATATTTAATTCAATAATGTGATATATAACTTGATTAATGTCAAGACAAATTGCTATTTTTATCTTTTTCACATCACTTTCATATTGAAAGCTTATAGAATTTTTAATATTTTTCAGAATCAAATACATATATACGCTACACATGCATAGTTCTATATCTCTATTTTTCTCTATATTGTTGTCACATAAATTTATCATCCAAACTCTCTTGAAACCAAAGTGAACAATGCTCTTTTTCAAAAATTTAACAAAATCATATGCTCAAACTATGATCAACAAATTTTCATCTATTTAGGTGATATCAAACTAAAATGACAATTTATTATATATTTTCAAAAATTATAGTTCTTGTGCTCTATTTTACAAGATTTTTATCATTATAAAATTATCATTCATTTTTTTTTGACTTTGACTTTATGTAAAACTATAAATTTCTTCCATTTGATTTATAATGTCACCAAATAATTGCACACAATAAAATATTATGATGATTTCAAATTTTTTATTCTATTAGTTTATTTGCTTTATTTTCGTTCTTTGCGCAGAAGAACAACACCACCATTATTGTTATATTACTTTTATCTTCCATTGAGTCTTATTTAATCTAAATGTACAAAATAAAAGACCAACCATTATTAATTTATTTTTAATATTTTGCATTACTATTTAGTTTTATATTTATGAAAATAAATTCAAACAATATAAAAATCAAGATTTGAGATCATCCTCTATTAACATTATAACCGTTTTTAAAGTCAAAATTACTATTTGTTACCCTAAATTTAATTAGGTACCAAATATGAGGAGAGGATAAACTCCAAAAAAAAAAACTAACATTCATGACCAAGGGATCAATCTTAACATTATTTATATTTCTATTCTGGAATATTTATTCCTTTGTTTCTTTGGTAGTATTTGGTGTGCTCTTTACGCTAAGAGTGATGATTAGATGACTAACATTTATTCTCGAATTTGAAAAGACAGATAACTTCATATTTATTCTAATGAGTTTGAAAAACTCTAATTTAATTTTGATGATGAACAAACATTATTAAAATATTTAATTACAAAATTATTAATTTATTTTTCATCTAACATATGTTAATTAATAATTTTGTGATGCAGAATTTTAATTGGGCCGAAAATAAAAAGAAAATGTTGCTAGCCCAATGTTAAAATATTCAGCATTAATATGAAGTTAGTTTCTTATGGCTGAATGGGAGATATATCACTCGGGCCAGAATGAATTTTGTTGCTCCAAACCCAATTATGATCTATGCTAAGTGATCCATTGCTTGATTCAAAAATCCATCAGGAAAGCAAATGTTATCATTTGCCTCAAGCATTCCAACGGATCTCAATTTATGGCATATGAATGATGGCTGAAATATTTCATCATTTGGGCCAGTTTACTTTATCATTGCTACAAGCCCAAATTAAAATTGTTGCTAAAGATCCAATGCTTGGTACGAATCATAACGAAAGAAAGCAAATTGGCTCTATGTTTACAACGGATTCCATTTCTCACTTTGGGATGGATTTCAAATTTTAATTTGCTAAGCATTGGAAATATAAGTGAGAGAGTATGAGTGACATGATTGATTTGATTAATGCAGCACGCCACTCAAGCAAGGGAAGTAAAAGCAATCACATTAATTTGTTTTATTTCAACTAATTGCTTTTACTTTAACTTTACATTCTCTCTCATCTTTCCTTCTTCTATATGAAGCCATCATCATCGAGAAGCATCAAGAGCTAGAAATCCATCTTGGAGAGCAAGCCAAGGATGGAGCGCTCGAATTGTTGAAGAGTGATGACCAAAGAAGAACTAGAGGTATTTGCATGTTGGGTTTTGCATGAGTTACCTCTTCTCTCTCTGTGGCCGAACCGGTTCTGTTTTGAAGGAAAAGAAGTTAAGCTTGGTTTTTGTTTCAACTGTGAAGGCTTCTCTTCTCTATAAAAAGGGTGAACAGTCACGGTTTGATTCAAGGAGAAAGTGTGAGAGTGCAAGGCACAGAAGTCTCATAGCTACCTAAACTTACAGATTTTCTTCTCCTTCAATGTTTTCTATTTAGTATTTTTCTGTTTAATTTTGTCATGTCTTGAGTCTCATGGAAAAAGGCAAACAGTGAGGTTTGTATGAAAAAGCCATAGAGTGGAAAAAGACAGAGAGTGCAAAATTAAAAGAAAAAAAGCCATAGATGCCTTAGAGTTCCTTTGTTCATCTATGTTGTGTTTCATGATTCTGTGGGAATCCCCTTGTAAGTTCGGTTAGCACTTTATAGTTTGTAATCAGGATGATTATAGTGAAATTCCATCATAGTTGTGATGGAGACTGGATGTAGGCTGCATTGCCTTAGCAGCTGAACCAGGATATATCTGGGTGTAATCTTCTTTCTCTACTACTCCATTTCTGTTTCTATTACACAGGAGCTAAAACCAAAAATATCTCGTGTCAAGTGACGAGACAAAAATAAAAAGTCTCGTGGCTAGGGATGAGACAAAAACAGAAAAGTCTCCTCAAAGACCAGAAAACGTAATCAAGCAAAAAGGGGGCTAAGATTTAACCCCCCTTCTCTTAGCCACTGAAACCATCAATTGGTATCAGAGCCTGGTTTCAAAGAGATCAAGCTTTGCAGCTTGGAGAAAAGATCCTCATGGCAGAAAGAAGTGGCTCAAATCTGGTGTCATACAACCTTACAGAAGGATAGTCAAGCAACAGACCGCCTCTTTTCAATGGGAAAAACTATACCTATTGAAAGGAGAGAATGCAGATCTTTGTGCAAGCAGTACACTACAAACTATGGAAGATTATCCTGGAGGGTCCTCAATTTCCAATTAACACAAGTGCTGAAGGAGTAGTCACTCTTAAACCGGAAGCAAGCTGGACCGAAGAAGATAGAAAGAAAGTAGAGCTAAATGTCAAGGCTGTAAATCTACTCGACTATGATATCAGTTTTGAGGAGTACCGACGGGTATCACGATGCACAACGGCAAAGGAAATCTGGATAAATTTCAAATCACTCATGAAGGAACCACCATTGTAAAGAAGACTCGGATAGACATGTTAAACAGGGAGTATGAAATGTTTACAATGAAGGAAGGAGAATCCATTGATGAATTGTTTGAACGGTTTAACACCATCATTGTTGGCTTGGATGCTATGGGAATAACACATTCTGATTCTGTGCTTGTGAGAAGAGTGCTGAGATGTCTCGCTAAAGAGTGGGAAACAAAAGCTTTAATTATTTTTGAGAGCAGTCTTTAATCATTTCTGAGAGCAGTAGCCTTGATTCCATGACATGTGATTATTTGAGAGGAAATCTTCTTGTTTTTGAAAACACTTATTTGAAAAAAGAGTCAAAAAAGAAAGGAATTTCTTTTTCTTTCGTAACTAACCCCCTGGATGATGAATCCAGTGATAACTCCTCTGAAAATGAATTTGTGTTGTTTGCCAAAAAATTCAGGAAAATGGTGAAGTTCAAAGGCAAAGGCAGCAGCTCAAGAAAAATGAAGAAAGACCTTAGCAAAGTAACTTGTTACAACTGCAAAGAAATGGGGCATTTCAAATCTGATTGTCCCAAGTTGAAGAAAGAAGGGAAGAAAAAGGAGGGAAGAAGAAGGGTCTAATGGCATCATGGGAAGACTTGGAAAATGACTCAGACAGTGATGATGAATCTAAGACCAAGTCACAGCCTTGTCTCATGGCAAATCATGTAGATCAGGTATTCTTTTAAAATCCTGACACTAAAGACCTTTATCTTATGATAGATCACCTTTCTGAAAAAATAAGATGTTTTCTACTTGAAAATCAAGATCTTGAACAACAAATTATCATTCTTAAAGCTGAAAATAGTTTTCTTAAAGAAAAAGTGAGGGAGGCCAAAACTGCTTGTGATCTTGTAGAAGAAAATAAGCAGTTGAAAGCTCAACTTAGAAGTTGTGAAAGTGATCACTCGGTAGTTGCATATGTAAACTGTTTTAAGGAAAATGAAGAGTTGCTGAAAAAAGTTAAAAGTCTTGAAAATGACTTAGCCAAATTTACTCAAAGTTCTGCAAATCTAAATCAAATATTGGCTAGTCAAAAACCACTCTTTGATAAAGCTGGTTTGGGGTTTTATAAATCTGATAAGAAACCTTCTTTTAAAGATAGAGCTTCTTCATCCAATGACACAAGGTTTCAAGATCCCACCTACTTTAACAAAACAGCAACTCCAAGGTTTTGTAGGTTATGCAACCGAAGCGGTCATTTTCCCGTTCAGTGTTTCTTTGGTGAAAGAATGATTCGTGATAAAGTTTACAAAATTATTTTTTGTTACAATGATTTGGGACATAGGAGATGGTTTAACATGAAAGGATCCAAGAAAATTTAGATACATAAGGTCACTTGAGCTTATTTTGTAGGTGTGCCTAGCATCCAAGAGGAAGGAAAATATGTGGTACATGGACAGCAAATGCTCTAGGCATATGACCGGAAAGACAACCTTCTTCATAAAACTTGATGAATATGATGGAGGACTTGTCACTTTCGGTGATGATGGAAAAGGAAAGATAGTGGCCGTTGGAAAAGTTAGTAAAAGCTTTTCATCTTGTATAAATGATGTTCTTCTTGTAAATGGTTTGAAGCATAATTTACTTAGTGTAAGCCAATTGTGTGATCTAGGATTTGAAGTTATTTTTAGAAAGTTTGTGTGTTTGCTTGTTTGTGAAAAAACTGGGGATATTTTATTTGAGGCTAAGAGGTGCAATAACGTGTATGGATTGACTCTTGAGGACTTGAAAGAACAAAATGTAAAATGTTTTACTTCACTCTTGAGGACTTGAAAGAATAAATTGTAACATGTTTTACATCTCTTGAATCCAAAAAATGGCTATGGCATAGAAAGTTGGGTCATGGTAGCATGTACCAAATTTCTAAGCTAGTAAAGAAAAATCTGGTTAGAGGAATTCCTAAAATCAAATTTGATAAGGATCTTACTTGTGATGCTTGTCAATTAGGCAAACAAGTTAAATCCTCTTTTAAACCAAAAGATGGAATTTCAACCAAAAGGCCATTAGAGATGTTACACATTGATCCTCAACCAAAAGGCCATTAGAAATGTTACACATTGATTTTTTGGTCCAACAAGAACTCAAAGTTTATGAGGAAAACACTATGGTCTTGTGGTGGTAGATGATTACTCTAGATTTGGTTGGATACTTTTTCTTGCTCATAAAAATGATGCTTTCCATGCTTTCTCAACCCTTTGCAAGAAAATTCAAAATGAAAAAGATTTAAAAGTGGCCCATTTGAGAAGTGATCACGGAAAAGAATTTGAAAACCAAGACTTTGAAAAATTCTGTGATGACTTTGGAATTACTCATAATTTTTCATGCCCTAGAACACCTCAACAAAATGGGGTTGTTAAAAGAAGGAATAGAAGCCTTCAAGAAATGACTAGGGCTATGTTATGTGAGAAATCATATGAGGGAATGTTTGTTGGATATTCCACCACTAGCAAGGCCTATGGGATTTATCTCAAAGAACATAGGACCATGGAGGAATCCATACATGTTACTTTTTGTGATTCTAATTTAATTCCCAGTACTGTGATAGATAATGATTCAGATTGTGAAGGAGCTGGAACAAGCAAAGAAAATCCCAAGTCTGCCCAAATTGAAGAATCTGCTAGTCCATATTTGTCTCGTCAGATTAGAGGAGACATTTCCATTTTGTCTCCTGAGCCAGCATGAGAAACTAAAATAGTGAGACCAACAGAAACTCATCATAGCTCAACACCACAAAGGAAGCCTAGAGAATGGAAGTTTATGAGGGGTTATCCTCATGACTTCATCATTGGTGATCCCTCCCAAGGAGTGACAACAAGATCCTCAACCAAAAGACAATCCGAACCAAGAAACTTTGCACTCTTGTCACAAATGGAGCCCAACAATGTCAAACAAGCTCTTGAAGATCCATCATGGGTGAAAGCCATGCAAGAAGAGCTTGCTCAATTCGACAAGAATGAGGTTTGGACACTAGTACCTCATCCGGATGTAGGGTTTTGTGATGCAGATTATGCAAGAGATAGAGTGGATAGAAGGAGCACCTCCGGCATGTGTTGCTTCCTTGGAAGCTCACTCAACATGTGGTCAAGCAAAAAACAAGCCACAGTAGCTCTATTCACAGCTGAAGCTGAATACATATCCGCTTTTGCATGTTGCTCGCAATTAATTTGGTTAAAAACGCAGTTGGAAGATTACAAATTAAAGATCAATAGTATACCATTATTTTGTGATAACATGAGTGCTATAAATATTTCAAAAATCCTGTTTTGCACTCAAGAACAAAGCACATTGAGATCAAATATCATTTTATTAGAGAACATGTGCAAAAAAGTAGTATTGATATTTAATTTGTAAAATATGAAGATCAACTTGCTGACATTTTTACAAAATCCCTCTGTGAAGACAGATTCTGTTCACTAAGAAAAAGCTTGGGAATATTTGATTTAAGTTCTATTGAGAATTTGTGAAATTTTGACTCTGCTCAGTTTTGTCTCGTAGGTATGGACGAGATAAAAATACAAGCGTGTTGGAGAAGCTGTAATCAAGGGGGAGGCTGCGCAGAATTTATCTTTCATGGGCCCCACAAAATCTCTTTGACCCCACCTTGACCTTTTGTTGGTTCCTCATTTTATGAGGATCAAAATGTTTTTGTTGTCTTATCAAATCTTTTTGGAAGTGGTTATTGTCAAATCAAATCCATCTCTCCATCTAATCCCTTGATTCTAGGAAACCACCTTTCAATTTATTTCAAATAAAAGGCAAACCCCTTGGTTAATAACTGCGCTATAATAGTCATTAACTTCCTCCATTATCTCTTTCCAATCAACATTTAATGCCCTCTAACCTCCCTCCACTCACCACACCTTCGGGCATCACTTCATCTTCCATCCCCATTCTTTCCCTTCACCATGAAAAAGAAAACGGCACTTAGAAGAAGTGGCCGAACCCCCATTCCAAAAGGTCAACCTTTTTCATCACCTCAAACTCACACCCATATCCATCTTCATTCTACACCCTCTTTTACTCATACACCTCCCTCCAAAAAGACCGAAACTATGCGTCGGAAAGTCATTGCTCGGAAAACTTCAGGGAGAGGAAAGACAGGAAAGAACAAGCAACCGAGTGTTGAAGAAGATGAAGAGGAATCACACACCTCACCCCCTCCATCACCACACAAAAAATCCACTCCACATGCATCCAGAAAAAGCTCTCAGAAGACGAAAAGTTTTGTGTTACATGATACTAGAGAACCTGCAAATTTGGAATCACTAGAATTCAAGAACAAATTTCACAAAACCCACTCACATTTATATCCATATCGGTTCTACTCTTGTGCCTTCTACGAATTCCACAAAGAAGTTTTGCTGAAACGTCATCTCTGCCCATCATACTTGGTGAATCTTGAAAATTTGGCCACCAAAGGAATAAAATTTTCTTCTCTGTTCGATGTCCTGAAGTGGACCCCATTGGTTCACATCCAGAAACTTGTTTACCCGGGGTTGGTCCGGAAATTCTATGCGAACATGCATTTGATAGATGGCTCAATTCATTCTTACGTCAAGCGTGTTTACATGACTCTCAATCCTCAAACCATAAGCGCTGCTCTTGGATACGTGGATGAAGGACCAAAAGTTTACATGATTGATAAATGGGATGATCAGGTTGGAGTCGCACAGCAAACTGTCTTGTAACACATATGTGCAAATCTTTCTGGATTAGATGGATTAATCCCAACTCATAAAGCACTCGGTCCTGAGAACTCACTACTGCACCGGATCATCACTCACATCCTAACTCCACAAAGTGGTTCTCACCATAGAGTAACAGTTTCTGACTCCATTATTCTCTTTGCCTTTGTTACTTCTTCTCCAATTTCTTTTGCTTATATTATGATATGTAATATGTGGGAAGCATTTAAAAGTACTAAAAAGGCTAATCTTCCTTATGGAATGTTCCTCACATGTATCTTTGAGTATTTTAAGGTTGATTTATCTAATGAAGTTGTTGAGAAAAAAGTTTCGATGATCAAAGGAGGAGGAGTTTCGGGTAAGAAAAGTAAGCGCTCAATGCCCTCCGAGCCGTCACTCAGCGATCTTGAGAGTCGTCCCCCTGAACCTTCCAAAGTGACTGCATCAATCAGGGAAGTTCTTAATGAATTCCTCAACATGTCAAATTTAATGGTTCAATCCCACAAGGCTGCCCAGAAGTTAGCATATGAAAATGAAAAGGCCTGGAGGAAATGTCACGAAAGGGTGGGCTTCATGGTTCAAAGCTTTGAGAATGAGATGGGGACAGAGGATAAAGAAGAAGATTCTGACTCAGAGTTCAATCTTTCAGACGATTGATGACTATTTCTTTGTTTTCATTTGATATTGGCATCTTTAGGCTCAATCTTATTTTGTAGAGGCAAGACTTGATACTCACTGCACTAAGACACTTTGACACACATTTGGCATTTTATTATGGATATTTTGTTGTGCTGCCAATACTTTCCTTTGCAGGTGCCCCTTGATGCCAAAAGGGAGAGGAAAATGATTTCAAAATTGAAACTGGAAAACAGGGGATGAAACTCTCTTTGAGAGTTCATGATCACCTCTGTTGATGATTGAAGATAATGCATGCTAATAATGCATTTGCTTTATGATGTTTGATAATGCATTCGGTTTATCCTGATTACTGCCATTATTTGATGTGTGTTTATCTTGGTAAAATGTGTGTTTACTGTGTTTATAATACATTTGACTTACCTTGATAAAATGATTTATGTTGGATCTATTTTTGGCAGTTCCTTTAGTTCTTAATAATGAAAGTTGCTGTGTTTGGAAAGACTATATCATGATTGAAAAATATTTTTCTTACCAAGATTGCTCTGATTTATTGGAAAATATTTTTTAACCAATTTGAACAACAAGTCTTTCTTCAAAAACAAATTTTGTTTGATTTTGTTGAGATTGAGTAGAAAATTAAAATTGTGATAGCAAATAAGTTTTGTATATCATTCAAATCTGCTCATAAATCAAGCATCTAGCATAATGGAATGAATATGCTAAATAACATTATTACTTGAAGCTTGATTTAAATGTTACAGGTTAGTGCTTTTCTTGGTAAAAACAGCACATATTTAGGGGGAGCCATGTGACAATTTGAAATGGGGAGAAATTTAAAACTCAAAGGGAGTACTTTATACTCAAATCTTTAAATTTATTTCCATTTCAATTTTAATAATGTTTGTCATCAAGGGGGAGATTGATGAGTTTGGAAAATTCTAATTTAATTTTGATGATGAACAAACATTATTGAAATATTTAATTACAAAATTATTAATTTTTTTCATCTAACATATGTTAATTAAAAATTTTGTGATGCAGAATTTTAATTGGGCTGAAAATAAAAAGAAAATGTTGCTAGCCCAATGTTAAAATATTCAGCATTAATATGAAGTTAGTTTCTTATGGCTGAATGGGAGATATATCACTTGGGCCAGAATGAATTTTGTTACTCCAAGCCCAATTATGATCTATGCTAAGTGATCCATTGCTTGATCCAAAAATCCATTAGGAAAGCAAATATTATCATTTGCCTCAAGCATTCCAACGGATCTCAATTTATGGCATATGAATGATGGCTGAAATATTTCATCACTTGGGCCAGTTTACTCTATCGTTGCTACAAGCCCAAATTAAAATTATTGCTAAAGATCCAATGCTTGGTTCGAATCATAAAGAAAGAAAGCAAATTGGCTCTATGTTTACAACAGATTCCATTTCTCACTTTGGGATGGATTTCAAATTTTAACTTGCTAAGCATTGGAAATATAAGTGAGAGAGTATGAGTGACATGATTGATTTGATTAATGCAGCACGCCACTCAAGCAAGGGAAGTAAAAGCAATCACATTAATTTGTTTTATTTCAACTAATTGCTTTTACTTTAACTTTACATTCTCTCTCATCTTTCCTTCTTCTCTTTCGGTCATTATCCAGGAAGCTATGGAAGCTACACCTACTCACCAAAAAGAAGATCGAGCACGTCTCAAGACCATCATGATGATGGCAAGAAAACATAACAAAATAAAAGTATGCTGTGGCTGAGATTTTCACCAAAAATGGTAAGATTTGGTGAGGTAATCTCAAGCTCTTCATACTAAAAAAGAAAGAAGAAGATTCGGCCAGCAAGGAAGAGATTCTTGGAGGCATGGCTTGTCTTTGATTCTGCTCAACCACCACAGGAAGTAGCTAGAGTGGCGAAGTGATGGAAAAGGCAGAGATTGGAGCATATGAAGCCATCATCATCGAGAAGCATCAAGAGCTAGAAATCCATCTTGGAGAGAAAGCCAAGGATGGAGCACTCGGATTGTTGAAGAGTGATGACCAAAGAAGAACTAGAGGTATTTGCATGTTGGGTTTTGCATGAGTTACCTCTTCTCTCTCTGTGGCCGAACCGGTTCTGTTTTGAAGGAAAAGAAGTTAAGCTTGGTTTTTGTTTCAACTGTGAATGCTTCTCTTCTCTATAAAAGGGGTGAACAGTCACGGTTTGATTCAAGGAGAAAGTGTGAGAGTGCAAGGCACAGAAGTCTCATAGCTACCTAAGCTTATAGATTTTCTTCTCCTTCAATGTTTTCTATTTAGTATTTTTTTATTTAATTTTGTCATGTCTTGAGTCTCATGGAAAAAGGCAAACAGTGAGGTTTGTATGAAAAAGCCATAGAGTGGAAAAAGGCAGAGAGTGCAAAATTAAAAGAAAAAGCCATAGATGTCTTAGAGTTTCTTTGTTAATCTATGTTGTGTTTCATGATTCTGTGGGAATCCCCTTGTAAGTTGGGTTAGCACTTTGTAGTTTGTAATCAGGATGATTATAGTGAAATTCCATCATAGTTGTGATGGAGACTGGATGTAGGCTGCATTGCACTTAGCAGCTGAACCAGGATATATCTGGGTGTAATCTTCTTTCTCTACTACTCCATTTCTGTTTCTATTACACAGGAGCTAAAACCAAAAATATCTCGTGTCAAGTGACGAGACAAAAATAAAAAGTCTCATGGCTAGGGATGAGACAAAAACAGAAAAGTATCCTCAAAGACCAGAAAACGTAATCAAGCAAAAAGGGGCTAAGATTTAACCCCCCTTCTCTTAGCCATTGAAACCATCAATTGGTATCAGAGCCTGGTTTCAAAGAGATCAAGCTTTGCAGCTTGGAGAAAAGATCCTCATGGCAGAAAGCAGTGGCTCAAATCTGGTGTCATACAACCTTACAGAAGGATAGTCAAGCAACAGACCGCCTCTTTTCAATGGGAAAAACTATACCTATTGAAAGGAGAGAATGCAGATCTTTGTGCAAGCAGTAGACTATAGACTATGGAAGATTATCCTGGAGGGTCCTCAATTTCCAATCACCACAAGTGCTGAAGGAGTAGTCACTCTTAAACCGGAAGTAAGCTGGACCGAAGAAGATAGAAAGAAAGTAGAGCCAAATGTCAAGGCTGTAAATCTACTCAACTATGATATCAGCTTCGAGGAGTACCGACGGGTATCACGATGCACAACGGCAAAGGAAATCTGGATAAATTGCAAATCACTCATGAAGGAACCACCATTGTAAAGAAGACTCGGATAGACATGTTAAACAGGGAGTATGAAATATTTACAATGAAGGAAGGAGAATCCATTGATGAACTGTTCGAATGGTTTAACACCATCATTGTTGGCTTGGATGCTATGGGAATAACACATTTCGATTCTGTGCTTGTGAGAAGAGTGCTGAGATGTCTCGCTATAGAGTGGAAAACAAAAGCTTTAATTATTTCTGAGAGCAGTAACCCTGATTCCATGACACTTGATGATTTGAGAGGAAACCTTCTTGCTTTTGAAAACACTTATTTGAAAAAAGAGTCAAAAAAGAAAGGAATTTCTTTTTCTTTTGTAACTAACCCCCTGGATGATGAATCCAGTGATAACTCCTCTAAAAGGAAAATGACCTCAATAAAACAAATTACCAAGTCATTTATAGCTCGGTATAACCATGCATGTCTAATCTAGTTTGGGTATATAAATCTTTTATCAAATTTTAATACATCGTAACTTTTTATGTACTTTATACATTTTAATTGCTTCACTTTTACATATCATAACATTTTATATATCATAGTCAATCAATGATTCAATTAATCTGAGAAAAAACTCGGCTTTCAATCAATCCAAACATACTCGATTTTCAATCAATCCGACAACAAACTCAACTTTTAACCAATCTGAGAACAAATTCGACTTTAACCAATCTGAAACAAATTTGTCTTTCAATCAATATGAGAAAAGACTCGGTTTTCAACTAATCCGAAAACAAACTCATCTTTCAATCAATCTGAGAATAAACTCAACTTTTAACCAATCCAAAACAAATTTGATTTTCAATCAATCCGAGAACAAACTCAGCTTTCAATTAATCCGAGAACAAACTCGACTTTTAACTAATCCGAGAACAAACTCGGCTTTTAACCAATCCGAGAACGAACTTGGCTTTCAATCAATCCGAGAATAAACTCGACTTTTAACCAACTTGAAACAAATTCGGCTTTCAATCAATCTGAGAAAAGACTCAATTTTCAACCAATCCGAGAAAAAATTCAGCTTTCAATCAATTCGAGAACAAACTCGGATTTTAACCAATCCGAAACAAATTCGGCTTTCAATCAAATCTGAGAAAAGACTCAGTTTTCAACCAATCTAAGAACAAACTCGGCTTTCAATCAATCCAAGAACACTCAATTTTCAATCAATCCGACAACAAACTCAACTTTCAACCAATCTAAAAACAAGCTCGGGTTTTAACCAATCCAAAATAAATTTGGCTTTCAATCAATCTAAGAAAATACTCAGTTTTCAATCAATTTGAATACAAATTTGGCTATCAATGAATTTGAGAACAAATTCGATTATCAATCAATCTAACAACAAGCTTGGCTACCTTATCAAGCACATTCAGCTATATTGTCTAAACAAGGATAAACTCTCTCAATCACTATCTTATACATATTACATCTTAACACCAAGCTTGGTTAAAAAAGACTGATCTTGAGCTGTATATGCTCTACCCGTAGTTCTTTGAATCCGGCTTCTCTAAAGTTATATTGTCACTTTAGAGAAAAAAATACACCATTAATCACTCTTAGATTAAGATAGTGGAACTCACAAATAATAAATGTTGCAAATTTAAACGTGATTATTAAAGCATCACTTTAGTACTTTACTAGCATTGTCACTTTAAAGGATTTTTTTTCCATTTCTTTTTATGCATTTTCTATCCTCCATGAGACTATGACTAACTATTTTTTTTCTTCTTGCTATATCAATTCCTAGAACCTGCTATTCGTGGTAAAGCTCCTATTTGAGAGGAATAGGAGTAAAAGTCAACAAATATAGTAGCTTGTAACCACTATATTTCAATGCATTTTTATTTAATTAATATTATTATATTTCTCTTTCATAATATTTGAAATTACATGCTAAGAAAGCAAGATGTTAGATTCAAGTCATCCATGTACAATAACGCTTGCATTTATTAACTTATTATGACAACTTCAAGAATTTACATGTAAAATTTTCAACATTAAAGTCATGAATTCAAATTCAAATTCACTAATACAAAATGGCTCTTAGCTCTTAAAGTAATCCTTTAGAATTTCTTAATTCAAAATATCACTACTTGGCATATGACTAACCGGTTCATTATTTTGTTCTACAATTTATGTATATTTATTATCATATTCATATAATTTATTTCACATCTTTTAGTTAAGCCAATATTCATAAATTATAGATGCGCGAGAAATAATCATCGGTCTCTTGTTATAAGTTGACGAAATATCTATCTCACAGTTAACTCGAGTAGATAAAATTCATTGCAGAATTATTTATTTTTTGAATAAGTGCCGACATAATAACCTGACTAAGTTTGGGGCTTATCATATTATTATTCACTTATCTTTTAACTGAGTTATATTCATTTTATTTTTTAAGCTTAGTATGGATCATATGATCGGCAAACAAAGCTTGGGGGATGTGATCCGTCACCTTATAGTTCGATTTTTATTGTGCATTATGAGTCATAACCTGATTTTGTTTGCCTTCATTCTAAGTTTGTAACGGATGATCTTAATAACTATTATTCTGACTTAATGATCAATGATCATAATATCAACTCTATTTATCAACTCTATGCCTATATAGGCACCAATTTCTATATCTTAAAGGGGACCACATGATAAGTTCTATTTCATGTTTAACATTCTATATCTTATACCTCTTAAACACCTACTGATTTAAGTGTCGGAGTGTCTTTTGCAGGTACACACCTACTGTGTTCTTTGACGCCCGAGTTATTCTCACCCCATTAAAGAAAAGGCGTATTACAACAGCGCAAGAGACGAGCTATAATTCAAAAGTTTATCTACACAAGAACAGGTAGGAATGACTCCCAAGAATTGACAATCAAGATGGATATGAATAAAGCCTATGATAGAATGGAATGAGATTTTTTGAAAAAGGTACAGAAAACATTTGGATTCAGTCAAGAATGGATACAGTTAGTCATAAAGTGTGTAAGGGGAGCCAAATACAAGTTCAAGATCAATGTAGATCTCACCAAGGAAGTAATCTCTCAAAGGGGACTACGATAGGGACATCCTCTTTTCCTTTATTTATTTATCATAGCATCTGAAGTTTTTACTATCTTAATGAATTGTGCACAAAATAATAAATTAATTGGAGGGGTCAAATTGGCTCCCACAGCTACAACTCTAATTTATCACCTCTTTGATGATGATTGTATTATATATGTTGAGCTAAAAAATTAACTAAATTAATTTAATGATGACAAATATTATTTTTAGTAGGTTAAACACCCAATTAATTTTTAATTAAATTTGATTAAGTGTTACAGGCCAAAGAAAAACAAAACAGCAGCCCAATGATGGAAAATAAAACCAAAGCTAGTGGGCTACAAAACACTAACAGCCCGAAGGTGATGAGCAAAAAGCAAATGGGCTAAATGGGAAGTGAATTTGATCCAAGCCCAAGGCATTACTCTCAATTTGTTCTCTCCATATTGTTACCTCCAAAACAACGTTCACCTTTTTCATCTTTCAGTCAGAACTTAGAGAAGAGAGAGAAAGCTTAGTTCCTAAGCCATTCACCAAAGAAGAAAGAAAGAGAAGGATTAAGCAAGAAAGGTTGAGGTCTAATCACCCAAATCTACCAATCTCAGGCTAAGGCAGAAGTTAAAGGTAACTTATTTCCTCTTGCATGCATCATGCTTTCTTCTTCTCTTTCCCAACTCTCTGCCACTCCAATTTAGGATAAATGGAGAAAGTGAACTCTGTTAACCACTGTTGCGAATCAAAGGCCAAGATTGTTTCTTGGGGAGTAAGTAGTATCTCAAGGGTTCAAATATGGGTTTACTACTGAAAGTATTTTTCTTTGTTGTCCTGAGGCTTTCGGTCAAGAAAGAAGGTCAAAACCATAGTTCCTAATTTGAGGCTGGAAAAATGATGTGGTAAGTTGGTAGCACACAACTAAGGAATTGACCTAGGAAAGAGCAACTCAATATCATGCAGGGAGATACAAAAGAAGATTTTTCATCCTTCAGAAACCAAGGAGAGATAACCAGTGTTTTGAGGTTTATGTTCTGAGAAGAGTTCTCTAAAGAAGTTCATCAACTTGGACAGTGCTTCCTAGTCAAAGGAGCATTCTGCCAGAATGAGGAACTAAATCAGAGGCAAGCAAATCTGGTTTATCACATAGCAAAGAGGCTGTTGAAGCATTAACCTCCTTCATATTTTACAGATTGTAATTTTCTTTTTAATGTTTATCTTTCTGTAATTTCTTGAGGTAAAAGGCAGAATGAGAGAGCTCAAGTAAAAGCCTAAGAGTGGAAAGAGGCAGAGAGAAACACTTGAGTGAAAAGCCTAGAGTGATTTCAGATTTCTTTAGGTTAATTCTATGTCTTGTATCTTGTACCAGTGAGGTATCCCTTTCTTAGTTAGGTGAGCACTAAGAGTGAAGAGTTAGGTATTAGCATAACCAAGTCAAGTTAGGTTAGAACTTGAGAGTGAAAGAATTGTGTCAATCCTGTGGAATTGGTGTATGTACTACGTTAACTATAGTGAAAATTTCACCACTGTTGTCATGGAGACTGGATGTAGGTTGTATTGCATAAGGCAACCGAACCAGGATACATGATGGTGTCAGCTTCTCTCTTCCCTTCTCTGTTTTGTTTTCTGATATTTATGAGACAAAATGAAGTTGTCTCACAAATTTTCCACTATTGAGTTCAAACAGAATCATACTGAAAGTTTGTTTTAAAGGGTTATTTCATTAAAGTTAAAGAAGGTTATAGATTCAACTCCCCCTTCTCTAAACCTTCTAAAACCTTCAATTGGTATCAGAGCCAAGGCCTCAAGAATCAAGCTTCACTGCTTGGAGCAAAGGTCCAATGGCGAACAACTTAGGTACAACCATAGTCGCCTATACTCTAACTAAAGACCAGTCAAACAACAGGCCTCCCTTCTTCAATGGGAAGAACTATGCCTACTGGAAAAAGAGAATAATGATCTTCATTCAATCCATTGATTACAACATATGAAAGATTGTTGTGAGCGGCCCCAAGAATCCAACAAAAATAAGTGTTGATAGAGTGATGACTCCAAATTAAGAAACTGAATGGAACGATGACGATAAGAAGAAAATGGAGCTGAATGCTGAAGTCATCAACCTTTTTCATTGTGATATCAGCTTTGAAGAGTACTGAAAGGTGTCTTGATGCAAGACAGCCAAAGAAATCTTGGAGAAACTCGAGGTTACACACGAAGGCACTAAACAGGTCAAAGAAACGAGGATTGATATACTGCGAAAAGAGTACGAGATGTTTAATATGAAGAATATAGAAAGCATTGATAAAGTGTTTGAGAGATTCTCAATCATAATCAACAACCTTGATGCTATAGGTACAACCTACTCAGAACAAACCCTAGTAAGAAAACTCCTTAGAAGCCTCACAAAGGAATGGGAAACAACTGCCACTATCCTAGCCGAGAGTAATAACCTAAGCCCTATAACCTATGATAAGCTGAGAGAAAAACTCCTTGCCTATGAAGCCACACACACAAACCCGGACTCAAACAAAAAGGGAATACCCCTCAAGTCAAAAATAGAATTAAAAGAGAGCGAGTCTAGTGATGATTTTTCAGACGATGAACTTGTGTTTTTTGTTAGGAGACTTAGAAGGATCATGAAGAACAAAGGCAAGTACAAGTGTTCAAGCTCAAAGGAGTACAAGAAGGACTTGAGCAAGGTGATTTGTCATTATTGCAAGGAGGCTGGACACTTTAAGCTCAACTATCCGAAACTCAGAAAGGAGGACAAAAGGAAGAAAAAAAGAAGAGAGTGCTCATGGCATCTTGGGAAGATCTTGAGAATGACTTGAATGAGGAAGAAGACTCTGAAAGGTGAAGATAAAATCTGCTTCATGGTTGGTAATGATCATCTTGATGAGGTAAATTATTATAACTTGTCCATAGATAATTTACATGCTATAATTGATGATCTTACACTAAATTCCTCAAAACTATTGGATAAGTACAATAAATGCTAATCTGAAAAAGATATGTTGAAAGCTGAAAATGATTTTTTGAGAGAAAAGGTGAAGAAAATTGAATGTGCCTTGGATATTATTGAAGAAAACAGATTTCTAAAATCTGAATTTGAAAAATTAAAAAGAAAGCACATTGTGGATCCTTCTTAAGAGCTTATTGATGAAAATGAAAGATTAAATGAAATGATTAAAATGCTGAATGGTGATTTAGCAAAATTTGCTCAAAGTTCTAGTAACTTAGATAAATTACTTGCAAGTCAAAGACCATTATTTGAAAAATCTGGTTTAGGTTATATAACCAAGGAAAGTGCAGTTTTTAATGATTCCTCTATAAAATTTGTGGCTTCTTCATCAAAAACTAAATCCAATTCCAACAAACCTAGTCTTGGATATGCTCCCACACATGAGGAGGAATTTGATGAATTTCACACTAGTAAAGCTGAGTCATCATCAAAAACCGAACCTGAACCAAATAGGTCAGGTCTGGGATACATTTCGAATAATGAGGCTGCTTTCAAAAATCTATCATTTTACAACAAAACCTCACATTCGAAAAGTCCAAAAGTTTTCAAAAATTCTGGTTGGAATGCTTTTGCAAAGAGGAACAATTACAACAAAAATCAATTTGTCAAAAGAAAGGCACCTCTTCCAAAAATCAGAAAATTTCAGTCCTTTAATCATTTCCAGCAAAATAACTCACCTCAATTTCAGCAATATGCATAAAAAAATCATTGTTTTAACTGTAAGAAATTAGGTCACTCATATTCATAATGTTTCATTGAAAAAAGAATTGTAGGAAACCAAATCTACAATATTGTTTATGATTTCAATGCACTTGGGCAACCAAGATGGATTAACTTCAAAGGATCCAAACTAATTTGGATACCTAAGGTTACTTAAAGTTTTTAATGCAGATTTGCCTAGCATCCAAGAATAAAAGGGATATGTAGTACTTGGATAGTGGATGCTCAAGGTACATGACTAGAAGGTCAACTTTATTCATCAAACTAAACAAGTATGATGGAGGTTTTGTGGCCTTTGGAGATGATGGAAAAGGTAAAATAGTTGCTGTTGGAAAAGTAGGTAATAATCATTCTACTTTCATTAATGATGTCTTTTTAGTAAATGAGTTGAGGCATCATATTTTGAGTATAAGTCAATTGTGTGAATTAGGATATTTAGTGACTTTCAACAAACTAGAATGTTGTGTTGTGAATGAAAGGATAAATGAAGTATTATTTATTGCTAAGTGTTGTAATAATGTGTATGGACTTACCCTTGATGAACTAAAGGATCAAAATGTAGCTTGTTTTTATTCTAAAGAATCTAAAAAGTGGCTATGGCACAAGAAAATGGGTCATGCAAGTATGTTTCAAATAAACAAAATTGTCAAGAAAGGATTAGTAAGAGGTCTTCCTTTGATAAAGTTTGACAAAGACATCACTTGTGATGCTTGCCAAATGGGAAAACAAACAAAGAGTTCATTTAAATCAAAGGAAGACATCTTTACTAAAAGACCACTTGAATTGCTATATATTGATTTATTTGGTCCAACAAGAACTCAAAACTTAGGTGGTAAACACTATGGTTTAGTAATTGTGGATGACTACTCTAGGTTTGGTTGGGTTTTATTTCTTGCACATAAAAATGAAGCCTTTTCGGCCTTTGAAATCTTTTGCAAGAAAGTTCAAAATGAAAAGGATTTAAAGATCTCTTCTATAAGAAGTGATCATGGAACAGAATTTGAAAACCAATTATTTGAATCCTTTTGTGAGGAATTTGGAATATCTCACAACTTCTCTAGTCCAAGGACACCACAACAAAATGGTGTTGTGGAAAGAAGAAATAGAGGTATTCAAGAAATGACAAGAGCCATGCTTTGTGAGAGTAATGTTTCGAAATTCCTTTGGGTTGAAGCGGTTAACACAGCTTGCCACATTTTGAATAGAACTATCATAAGAAAATTTTTGAAGAAAACACCTTATAAACTTTGGAAAGGTTACTCACCAAACTTAAATTACTTATATATCTTTGGATCTAAATGCTTTGTTCTAAATAACAAAGATAATTTGGAAAATTTTGATCCAAAGGCATATGAGTGTTTATTTGTAGGATATTCCACAACTAGCAAAGCATATAGAGTTTATCATCAAGATGCTAGAATAATTGAGGAGTCCATACATGTTACATTTTGTGATACTAACTTGATACAAAACATTTTGGAAGACTGTGATGTAGGAAATCAGGCTCAAAAAGACAATGAAACAACACAAAATCATGAAAATGAACATTCTGGACAAACTGAACCAGAAACAGCAACTGCTAAAAATCCAACAAGAGACAATTCTGTTTTTGTCTCATGAATCTGAAAGAAATCCTGAAACCACCAGTTCTCTGAATCCCTTGGTGACTGAATTTGCCTCTAAGTCCACCAGACCTCGTGAATGGATATTCTTGAAGAATTATCCTGAGGAATTTGTCATTGCGAACATCTCTCATAGTGTCAAGACTCGTTCTTCAACTAAAAAGGCAATTGAAGAATCAAACAATGCTCTTCTCTCTCAAATGGAGCCTTAGAACATCAAGGAAGCCCTTGATGACCCTTCTTGGGTAAAGACAATGGAGGATGAGCTTCATGATTTTGAGAAGAACCAAGTTTGGACATTGGTTCCAAAGCCAAGTGGAAAGAAAGTGACCGGCACCAAGTGGATATTTCGGAACAAGTTAGGAGAGGATGGTAGCATTGCAAGAAACAAAGCAAGGCTAGTGGCACAAGGATATGATCAAGAAGAAGGAATAGATTTTGATGAATCCTTTGCCCCTGTTGCCTGAATGGAAGCCATAAAACTTCTTCTAGCTTATGCTGCCTTTTGTGGTTTTAAATTATATCAAATGGATGTGAAATATGCATTCTTGAATGGTGTGATAGATAGAGAAGTGTATGTACTTCAGCCACCTGGTTTTGAAAATAAAGAATTTCCTAACCATATTTTTAAATTATCAAAAGCTCTCTATGGTTTAAGACAAGCTCCTAGAGCTTGGTATGAGAGATTTAGCTCTTTTTTTTTTGAAAAATGATTTTCAAAGAGGCACCATATATACTACTCTATTTATCAAGAATTCTAATGATTCTTTTGTTCTAGTCCAAATATATATTGATGACATTATTTTTGGATCAGCCAATGAATCCCTTTGTACTGAATTTGGAAAACTCATGACAAGTGAATTTGACATGAGTATGATGGGTGAACTTAATTTTTTCTTTGGGCTTCAGATTAAGCAAACTGAAAATGGTATTTTTATTCATCAAGAGAAGTATGCCAAGGAACTAGTTAAGAAATTTGGTATGTAAAATGTCAAACCCATGAGAACTCCCATTCACCCTAATTCAAAATTAGAAAAGGGAGAAACTGAGAAAGATGTAGACGAGACTAGGTATAGAGAAATAATTGGCTCTCTTATGTACTTAACTTCCTCTAGACCTGATATTGTGCAAAGTGTTGGAATGTGTTCAAGATTCCAATCAAAACCTAAAGAGTCACATCTTTCAGCAGTAAAAAGGATCATTAGATATGTTCATGCACATCCAATTTTGGTTTATGGTATCCTAAGATTGATGATTTTTCTGCAGTTGGTTATTGTGATGTAGATTTTGCTGGTGATAAAGTTGATAGAAGGAGCACATTAGGCTTATATTGTTTCCTTGGAAAGTCTTTGAATGTTTGGTTAAGTAAGAAGTAGTCAACAGTGGCTTTATTCACTGCAGAGGTTGAGTATATAGCTGCTTCTTTTTTTTTTGTTCTTAGCTTATGTGGTTAAAAACACATCTTGCTGATTATAAATTGATTGCTAAAAATATTTTCTTGTTGTGTGACAATATGAGTGCCATTAATATTTCAAAGAATCAAATTTTGCACTCTGGAACTAAACTTATTGAAGTGAGATTTCACTCAATAAGAGAACATGTTCAAAAAGAGGATATTAGCATTCAATTTGTTAAATCAGAAGAGCAATTAGCTAATATTTTTACTAAACCACTAGCTGAGGACAGATTTTGCATGCTTAGGACTAGTCTAGGGATTTTGAGTTATGATTCATTGTTTGAAAATTGCTGATGTGTTTGTTGGAGTTTTTGTCTTATAAACAGGTATGAGATAACTCTGGACATATGAAGAACCATCTCTAAACAGATCTCTTTAGGCGCTACTGCACATGCTGAATCATCTGGGCCAACATTAAAATTCAAAATCTGAGTGGTCTAATATGTTTCCTTAAACCAAACCACCTTTGGGCCCAATACAAGTATTACATGATCCATTTATTTATTGCATCTTAGTTTAATTAATTTATTTTATTTTATTCATTTTGTCTTTCAGTCAAAAGGTTTCAAATTTAAAATTACTTTCCATTTTATTTTTAATAAAATCAAATCTTTCTTTTTGTGATGTCAAGTCCTTTCAAAATCAAATCAGAGGTGATGTAGTTGCATGTTTTGAGAAAACTTTTATTCACGGTGCAGTTACCAAAACTCCTTCTTCTTCCTTCATAACTCCTCCCTCAAACTCTTTGGTTTTTCTCCACTACCTTTACTGCTTCTCTTTGTTCAAAAATCAGAAACCAACTAAATGAGGAAGAAAATTATCCCTTAAAAGCCTCCTTGAGAAAAGATCTTCTAGCTTCCTGCAAAATAGAAACTTTCCACTCGCTCTCAAGACTGAACCTTCACTTCCTCTCCTTCTCCTCCTACCTCACCTCCTTGCTCAGATCCCATGGCTCGCATTAAGAACCCTTCGAGCTTTCCAACCTCTACCAAGCAGACGCCACCACCGAAGGAACCTCCTTCAAAACCCAGTTCATCGAAGCCAAGCACCTCGAAAGGAAAATGCCCAACTACTGCCGAACCTACCTCTGAGCCCACTCAGCCTAAGACAAGGTCTGTTTCCACTCGTTCTCAGAGAGGTAAACCTCGTATCCCTCTTAAATCTGTTAGAGAACTAGACATTGATCCCTTTTCACACAAATCACACTTCATGACCTCCCACTCAGAATATAACCCTTACAGATTTAAGTCTGCCATGAATAATAATTTTTATGAAGGGGTTATTAAGTACCGTACTCTGTGTCCCTCTTTTGTTGCTGATTTACCAAATCTAAAAAAGAAAGGTTTTCCTTTTGTTGAAAATTTGAAATTTCTGGACTGGAATCACCTTTTAAACATCAAAAAATTAGTATACCCACATTTGGTCAAAGAGTTTTATGCTAATATGACTTATCATGAGGGCAGTGTTCATTCTTATGTCAAGGGTCGAGACATTGTGTTAAACAATGAAACAATCAGTGATTCATTGAAATACACTGATGTTGGGGCTTGTGCATATACTTCTGGTAAGTGGGATGAAGGAGTTGTATCTCTTTTAATAATTCTCTGTCTCATATTAGTGAACATATTTCTCTGATTGATGGCATCACCCATACTCACAGAGCCCTGGGTTATGAACGTGCTTAGTTGCATCGTATAGTAAATCATATCATCATTTCTCAGAGTGGTTCATACCAAAGGGTATCTTACACTGACACTCTTGTTTTGTATGCCCTTCTTACTAAAATAGAAATCTCTTTTGCTTATTTGATGGTAAGATACATGTTTGATTCTGTTAGAAGTAAGAAAGATAAAGCTCTTCCCTATGGCATGTTCTTAACTTGCATATTTAAACATTTTGGTGTTGATTTATCTGATGAGTCATATGAGAATAGACACTCTTATCTAAAGGGAGGTGGTTCAGTGAAATAGCATAAGGGACCTACTCGCTCTGAAAAGGTGGTTCTAGATAATGAAGATGATGAGTTCATTCCTGAGGATTCTCCTCCTCCTTCCACCGAGGGCACCTCCATCTCCACTGGACAAAAATCTGCTATGTTTAATGTTGTTAAAGACGTACTCTAAGAGTTTATCTCCCAATCAAATCATATGATTGCCATGAGTAAGGGACAAAGGAAGCTAGCAAGCAAGCATGAGAACTTCCTCCGAAAATCAAGAGATCGAGTGGCTGTTTTTCTCAAGTTCATTAATAATCTCCAACAAGATGAAGATGTTGTCACTGATGCTGAAGAAGAAGCTGATTCTGAGAAAGATAGTTCAGATCAGATGCCTAGATTTATCTCATGTTGTTGCTGCTGTCTGTTCACTTTTGTCTCATGAAACTATTTTTCCTGTTACTTTTGGACTACTTTCTCTTTATTCCAAATGACTGTAATATTTTAACTACTGCTGCATTTACTTTCAATTAATTTGGTGTTTAGACTTTGCATTAACACTTTCTTGCAGGTTTTAAGGTGCAGTTTTATCTTGGTATTGAGTGCTTTTCTACCCTTGATGACAAAAGGGGGAGTAGTAATATTCTGGTAGTATTCTGGTTATTTTGTTACTGCTGTGGTCATTTTTTGTGAATTAAATATGATACTTGCTGCTTTGAAGGCTTGATAATGCTGTGATCAGGCTAATGTGACTTTAGCTTACAAGTTTTATTGTTTTGTCATGTCTTGGTTAATCTTGATGCTCTGTTTTTGTTTGAATTTTTTGAGCAGCTCTGAAATGGATACTTGTTAAAAGTGCTGACATGATATGTTCAGTATTGGGCTGGATTTGTGTTGCTAGTTGTGTAAAATTCCTTAGTCAAGGTGAATTGTGTGTAGCTCTTTATTGTATTCTCTATAAGAATAATAAACAGGAAGGAAGAAAAGAACATAAAGCTAGGGGGAGCTACTCTTGAAAAGGAAAGGGGGAGCAACACAAAAGCAAGTGACATCATTCAAAGGGAAGTTCCTTAACTTTATTCAAATTCAATTCCTTTTGATTAATGATTTAATTATGTTTGTCATTAAGGGGGAG
Organism: Arachis duranensis; assembly: GCF_000817695.3. Taxonomy (NCBI): domain Eukaryota; kingdom Viridiplantae; phylum Streptophyta; class Magnoliopsida; order Fabales; family Fabaceae; genus Arachis; species Arachis duranensis. The sequence continues at coordinate 4,078,135 of NC_029781.3, read as the reverse complement.
ATTGTTGAGTTAAGAAATTAACTAAATTAATTTAATGATGACAAACATTATTTTTAGTGGGTTAAACACCCAATTAGTTTTTAATTGAATTTGATTAAGTGTTGCAGGCCAAAGAAAAACAAAACAGCAACCCAATAGAGTGGAAAATAAAACCAAAACTGGTGGCTAAAAAACACTAACAACCCGAAGGTGATGAACAGAAAGCAAATAGGCTGAATGGAAAGTGAATTTGATCCAAGCCCAAGGCATTCCTCTCAAGCTGTTCTCTCCATATTGTTACCTCCAAAACAACGTTCACCTTTTTCACCTTTCGGTCAAAACTTAGAGAAGAGAGAGAAAGCTTAGTTCCTAAGCCATTCACTAAAGAAGAAAGAAAGAGAAGGATTAAGCAAGAAAGGTTGAGGTCTAATCACCCAAATCTACCCATCTCAGGCTAAGGCAGAAGTTAAAGGTAACTTATTTCCTCTTGCATGCATCGTGCTTTCTTCTTCTCTTCCCCAACTCTCTGCCACTCCAATTTGGGATAAATGGAGAAAGTGAACTCTGTTAACCATTGTTGCAAATCAAAGGCCAAGATTGTTTCTTGGGGGCCAAGTAGTATTTCAAGGGTTCAGATCTGGATTTACCATTGAAAGTATTTTTCTTTGTTGTCCTGAGGTTTTCGGTCAAGAAAGAATGTCAGAACCAAAGTTTCTAATTTGAGGATTAACTGGAAAAATGATGTGGCAAGTTGGTAGAACACAGCTCAAGGAGTTGACCTAGGAAATAGCAACTCAATATCATGCTAGGAGTTACAAAAGAAGATTTTTCATCCTTCAAAAGCCAAGGAGATATAACCAGTGTATTAAGGTTTATGTTCTGAGAAGAGTTCTCTGAAGAAGTTCAATGACTTGGACAGTGCTTCCTAGTCAAAGGAGCATTCTGCCAGAATGAGAAACTAAATCAGAGGCAAGCAAATATGGTTTATCACATAGCAAAGAGGCTTTCCTTTATATTTTATAGATTGTAATTTTCTTTTTAATGTTTATCTTTCTGTAATTTCTTGAGGTAAAAGGCAGAATGAGAGAGCTCAAGTAAAAGCCTAAGAGTGGAAAGAGGCAGAGAGAAACACTTGAGTGAAAAGTCTAGAGTGATTTCAGATTTCTTTAGGTTGATTATGTGTCTTGTATTTTGTACCAGTAAAGTACTCCTTTCTTAGTTGGGTGAGCACTAAGAGTGAAGAGTTAGGTATTAACATAACCAAGTCAAATTAGGTTAGAACTTGAGAGTGAAAGGATTGTGTCAATCCTGTAGAATTGGTGTATGTAATACGTTAACTATAGTGAAAATTCCACCACTATTGTGGTGGAGACTGGATGTAGGTTGCATTGCACAAGGCAACCGAACCAGGATACATGATGGTGTCAGCTTCTCTCTTTCCTTTTCTATTCTATTTTCTAATATTCATGAGACAAAATAAAATTGTCTCATAAATTTTTCGCTGCTAAGTTCAAACAGAATCAGACTGAAAGTTTGTTTTAAAGGATTATTTCATTAAAGTTAAAGAAAGTCATAGATTCAACCCTCCATTCTCTAAACCTTTTAAAACCTTCAATATCTTTAGGAGCACAGAAAGGTGAAGTCTATCGACTCATATAGATCCTAAACATCTATACCACGGCTTCGGGTCAAATGATATATTTAAAAAAACAAGTATCATCTTCGGACAAAGAATCTCAGTACAAACAAAAATGAACATAAAAGAAATCTTAAAAATTTTAATACGGGACAACCCGAAAAAATACTTAAAAGTACCAGTTCAGTAGGAGAGATCAAAAAATAAATTTATAGAATGGACTGAAAAAAAAAGCGATTAGAAAAATAGAAAAATGGAAGGAAAGCCTTCTTAATCAAGTAGGGAAGGAGGTCCTAGTCAAAGAAATAATTCAAGCTATTCTTTTGGAGATCTACATGTAAGGAGAAGGGGTCTTGATTTCAAAAAATTCTATTATCAGAATATGGCCCAATTGGCTAAGCTACTATGAATGAGTCTTTGTGAATAGTATTAGTTGCCTTGAGTTAGCACTTAGCAGTAACTAGACTGATTGATGTATAGGGTTTCTATTAATTTATAAACTCTTTGATGAAATAAATATTAGTTTCTATTAATTTATAAACTCTGCAACTGTTAGACAATAAACAGAATCACACAACTATATTGTAGTGAAGAAAAAAAACAAAGGAAGCTTGAAATAAATATTTGTTAAAATGTGTGAATGACATATAATTTGAACCAACGAGAATATTCAATTTTTTTTTCCTATCAATGAATTTATCTCATATATATTACATCAAAATAATATCAAAGTAGATTTAGAAGCAGTCACAATTATAAATATATTGTATAAATTTAAATTTCTTTCACTACCTAGCATTTAGTAATGTGACAGTAACTTGATTTACACTCTCTGTTTTGTCTTGATTTTTTAAAGATGTTTCTGCATGATTCCTTCTTAGAAAAAACCCAGGATTTTTAGGACGTGGCATTAATGCAGCTTCACTATTCAACATTAAAATCACTGAAGACATTGTTGGTCTATCTTCTGCACATTCTTGGACACATAAGAGACCAACATGTATGCATCTTAAGACTTCTGATTCTGTATATGAATTGTCAATGGATGAATCAACCAATGTCAATATAGTTCCTTCATGCCAACGCCTCCAAACCTACAAGAACATACAGTGTAATCATTAGAATATATGAGCTAGAATGTTTGTTTTTTATTTAATAAGAAGTACTCAAATAAAGGAAGAAATTTTTTCACTTACATTTTCCAGAAGATTCAATTCTTCGTTATCACCAGAAAATCTTCGATTTTTCTTCCCAGTTATAATTTCCAATACCATAACTCCAAAGCTATAAACATCGGATTTTATTGAAAAGTTTCCATCCATAATATATTCAGGAGACATATAACCACTACAAAATAAAAATATGTCTAAGTTAAAATTGAAGACATCATATCAAATTTTTAAAAAAAATGTTCTAAAAAATTATAATGGTATACTCACAATGTTCCAACAATTCTGACTGTATTTTCTTGTGTTTGATCTTTGTCAAAAAGTCTAGCCATTCCAAAGTCTGATATCTTTGGATTCATTTCAATATCTAGTAATATATTACTTATTTTAAGATCTCTATGAATAATTCGAAATCTTGAATCTTGATGCAAATAAAGAAGTCCTCTAGCTATTCCATATATAATATTAACACGCTTCTCCCAATTAAGCAAGAGACTTTTTGATTTGTCTGCAACATTAGTTATTATTAATACGTATAAACTAATTAAGTTTAACACGCAAAGTATATATGATAATTAAAAAATTAATGCATAAACATACAAGATATTGAGAAAAACAATGCTTACCAAACAAAATGGAATCAAGTCCTCTATTTTCCATATATTCATAGACCACCATCTTCTCATTCTTCTCAATGCAGCAACCAAGTAATCGGACTAGATTTCGATGTTGGAGTTTGGCAATTAATTTGATTTCATTTTTAAATTCATTAATTCCTTGTCCAGAATTTTCTGATAACCTTTTTACGGCAATTTCTTGACCTTCAATTAATCGACCCTGATATTGTCATAGACAAAATCTGTTAATATATATGGATGTATTTATGAGAATATGATAAGAAAAGACATTGAAAATAAGATATATAGGACTAAAACATATAATTTAGTGTTTTTGTATTCTATTTAGTAATAAAATAAAATAAATTATGAAAATTTAATTTATTTTATTTTTTTCATTGAAAAAATTTGAGAAGAAAATTATAATAATAAAAAGTATAATTATAAAAAATTAATAAGAATAATAAAAGAAAAAATGAAAAATAAGTTGTGTCTTTTATTAGTGTTTCTATGTTCTTTCTGTCAGGATAAATACAAAGGGAGCCACTCAAATAAAGACGCTGAAAACCTCTTTATATGTTTTTTAATAATTAAAATTTAACACATATAATTGATTAAATCGTGTTATTTTTGTCAAAATTAGGCTAGATAATTGATTTTACCGAAAAATGGTGAATTAAATCTTAAATTTGTCTAAATTAATATTAATTTTTATAGAAAATGACTACAATACCCTATTATAGAAAATGACTAAAATACTTCTATTATATATATTAATTTTGAGAATCCTAAATTTTAGTTATTTATTTTTCTATCGTAGGTTAAACAAGTTCAAGATTTAATTCACCATTTTTTTGATTAAATCAATTTGTTTAGACTAATTTTGACAAAAATGACATGATTTAATGTTAAATTTTAATTATTGAAAAATATCTTTAAAAAAAAATCTTTTAGACTTTTTTATCTGAGTGGCTTCCAAATACAAAATATACTAATTTAATATTTTAGAACACTATGTCTATATCCATATCTCATTTGTCAAATTTAATTTTATATCTCTGTGACGTTATTTCAGTATCCCATTTTTATAAACAAAGGCAACCATATAAGTATGTTATGATAGTTATTGGTTGTGATGTGTTAAAGTATTAAAATAACTTACCCTATAAACACTACCGAAGCCTCCTTCTCCAAGTTTATTATCTTGAGAGAAATTGTTTGTAGCAATTGTCAAGGTATCGAAAGCAAACATTGGCAATTTCAGATCATCCATGTTCCTTTCGTCACCTGGAAGACACAATCTCATTCATTAACCAATCATAACTTCTGTGGACAAAACCTGGAATAGCGCTATTGATAATAACCAAGGTAAATTATTTATTTATGCAGCACAAAAACCATATACACTACAGTCTACAGTACCATACTATATAGAGACATTCATATCGAGGAGTTTATATACATTACCTCTAGAACTTTGTTGTCTCTTCTTCCTTAAGTAACAAATAGCAACCAATCCGAAAACTAAAACAAGTGCACTAAGTGTGATGCCAATAGCCAGAACTGCTCTACGATTCTTGCTGGAGCTAGTAGATCCTGTGTGTCACTAAATTCATCAGAATGAACTACTTAATCAATTAGGAAGGAACTTGCAATAACGTCACCATCATGGCAAAAATGTGCAACCACTTAATCAATTAGACAGTACCTATATCAGAAGCTGCCAATCTGACATAGAGATCTTGACCATCTGTATGGTAGACATTCATGTCAAAGAGTTGACCAATCCACATAACACAGCCACTTCCTCCGTTTCTGATATCAATGTTTGCATATGCAGTGCATGAACAATTCCTCTTACACAAACTCCCACATTCATCAAGTGTCATACTCTTATTTATAAACACGCTGCTTGTCTCCGGCAGCTTCATGTGCTCAAGATGCAAGAACTTGTCAGTCGAACAATTCAAACCCGTGTTCCTCACACACCCGCCAGATCCATCTCTCAGATTCCAAGCCTGAGGGTTCTTAGGGCTGAACCCTTTCATACATGTGCAAACCGGCGATGCATTATTGTCACACACTCCGTAAGGACCACACTCCCTGTAATGGTCGCATTGATCCGCCGGTTTGTACCAGAACTTGTTCCAAGATTCGCTGCTCTCTATCCACGTCCGCCGTTGAAGTTCTCCGTCTGAATCTGACGTCACCGTTAGCCTCGATAGCAAAGAAGCGTTCCCGATGGAGAAAGAGTAGAACGCGCCGTGCGCGTCATCGGAGAAGCTGAACACAATGGAATGAGTATCGGTGTCCATCTCTGGAACCCCGCTGAATCTCTCACCATTCCAAGGACCAGTTTGGTATATGATAGTCTGGTTTGTCCTCAGAAAAATCTCAGGTAAACCGCGGTAATCTAGCTTGAAAGTGTAGTCACCGGAAGAAGGGTCTTCACCTGTGACCTTCCACGATGTTAAGTGCTTCTCAATTCCTGTGTCAAAGTTCCAACCCAACTTCATCCCAGGTAGCAAGGTATCTGTTGGGTAATCGAAGCTCTGCCATAGGTAGTTATTGCTCTGTTCTGAATCTTTGAGAACCAGGTTACCGGTTTCAAGGAGCTGGAGAACTGGATTCTTGGCGCTGGTTTGGTTGGAGGACCATGCGGGGTTGCCGGATGAATTGAGAAGGACAAAGTTTCCGTTGTCTCCGATCTTGAGATAGCCTTTGGAGTTGTCAATGGGATTGTCTCTGTTTGCAACCCAAACTATTGTTTGAGGATTGATGTTGTTGTACCAGATTCCGAGGTAATAGTTGGTGTTGGAACCTCTGAAGAAGCCTAGAACGAAGGTTTGGTTTTCTGACAACAAGGTTTGGTTGGTTGTGAGGATTTGTGTTCCGGTTAAAGTATCGAAAGAGGTTGATGAAGCGATGAAGAAGAAGCTAATAAGAATGATGATGAGGGAGTTAAGATGAGTGAAGAAGACTCTCATGTTTGCGGGAAGTTAAGACCATTAGACCAGTGTGTGATTGTTGTCCTGGTCGTATAGCAGCTTAGACCTTTTATATTCCTTTTGATCGTATATCTGTTTTGTCTTTTGAACCAAGAGTTACCGTTTTTCCATAATTCAAAAGTTAATTATCATCAATTGATGATGCTACTTATCATAATTATTGGGTGATTACAGGGTTATTCGTGTTGTAATTAGGAGAGTTCACAATAAAATAGGTAATAATGGGAAGAGGCTGATATTTTTTTTATTGGTTTGATATTTATTAGTTCTTTTAAGTCGGATATAAAGCTCATTCAATTAGCCAATACTTTATTTCTTATAAAAAAAATAAATAAATAGGTAATCTAAAAAATAGTTAGAGATAAAAAGATTAATTTTTGCGTATTATGTATTATTGTGTTTTAGCTTATTTGAAAAAAGACACTAAAATATGTATCTTATATGTATTTATATATTATTATGCTTATAAAAAATTTGTATCTCAACAAATAAATAATAAACATATACTAAGTTGTGTCTTATGGTTTAATATTTTTGTCTTTTTAAGATTGTATTTATTTACAAGCATGAAATATCAAATCAGAAACACAAAGATATAAAATTATATTTGGTAGATAAGATATATATTATATCCGAAAACATAAAATTAATGTATAATTTGTGTTTATTCTAATAAAAAAGATACAAAGATACTAATACAATATATAATTTTAATTTATTTTATTTTTAATGTCTTATTGAATCCTATTTTTAAATCAAACCAGCTAACATAACGCAGCCTAAGTTTTTTTTTTATTTGTTGGTTTGCAATCTAAATTGGATAGTAATTATTATGTAGAATAAGAAAAAAAAATAAATGAACGGATACAGTTTTGGACACACATGCATGATATTTTTAATTTGGCACCAATAAAGTCTTAGATACACAAGGCGCAGTCATATAATATTATATGAAAATTTTAATCTCCTCAATATATGGGCGTTATTCAGGTTTGAACATGGGGATATTATTAAAATTGGTTGGCGTACTTTATGTATCACCAAATCATGATTTAAAGTCAAATAGGCAAGCAAGCACCTCATTATCTTCTTCCATTATAATAGAATTCATATTTTATTGGATAATATAATTAATAAAATCACTGTAATATTCTATAAAAAATGAGCATGTTAAATATTTGTCGATAATGAATTAAAGACAATGAAGCTAAATGGAGAAGTAGGAACGAAGGAACATGGTTTGAAATTTCTGACAACTAAGACAAAACCACCTTATTCGAGGCATTGTAGCTTTCTAATCATAATCTAATCAATAATTAATTACTCTGTATAAGGAAATATTACTATATTGGGTGTCTTGTATAGGGTGGCAACCCAGCCAAAATCTGCTAGCAGGTCGGCCACATAATTTATTAAAAAAAAAAAGTTAAACTAAAAATTTGAGACTATCGTAATAAAAAAATTTATTTAACTCACATAACGTAATCTACCAATTTTAACAGGTTTTGTCGGAATAGGACAGACTTATTTATCAAATTTCTTAATTTATCATTAGATAAAATAAGATAAAATTTTAAAATCACCTTATTAAACAAAACGAACTAACCCGTTTACCATTCCTAATAATAGATTCTTTTAAATATAATCTAATCAATACAGAGCTTTTCCTAACCCTTAAAGCAAATGTTTAAAGTCTCCATATCACATTCAAGGCTCCTAAGAAACATTGGAACATTGTATCCCTATTTCTTCGTTTACATTGAAACATTGAATTTTGGGTTTGGATGAGGGTTAAGGCCGGAAGTAAGTTGAGTTGAGTTAAATTAAATCAAATTTAAATTTAACTCATGAAAATTAAATTTGGCTAAAGACTCGACTCATTAATAATTGAACCTATTTCGTAAACTCAAACTTGATTCAATAAAAACTTATCAGAGACTTGAGTTCACGAGTTGACTCAAATAATAGAAACATAATATATAATTATATATTAATAAATTATTATATATTAAATTATTAATACACATATCCTGTATGTATTTAATCTATAATTTTAATATCATATATATATATAATCGAGTCAGTTCACGAGTTAACGAGCTAAGCTTATCTAAGCTCAGATTCGGCACATTTAATTTACAAATTCAATTCCAAATTCAAACTCGGGTCACAAGCTCACAAGTTCAGCTTATTAAGCTATTAATGAGTCGAGTTTAAACTGACTCATGAGTTGGCTTGACTCAATTCCAATCTTAGAGGAAATTTGTATCCGGTGAGAATTTCATTCTTCCCAAAGACTCCAAATAAAAAAGCCATAAAATTTCTTTAAAAAAAATAGAGGAAGCTTGCAATAAATATTTGTTAAAATTTGTGAATGACATATAATTTAAACCAAGAAGAATATTCAATATTTTTTTTTCTATCAATGAATTCATCTCATATATATTGCATTAAAATAATATCAAAGTAGATCTAAAAGCAGCTACAACTATAAGAAGAAAAAAAAAGGAATTAAGAAAAATTTTCATTCTTTTAATAATATAAAAATATATTGTATGAATTCAATTTTTTTTCACTACCTAGCATTTAGTAGTGTGACAGTAACTTGATTTACACTTTCTGTATTATCTTGATTTCTTGAAGATGTTTCTGCATGATTTCTTCTTAGAAAAAACCCTGGATTACTAGGACGTGGCATTAATGCAGCTTCACTACTCAACATTAAAATCACCGAAGACATTGTTGGTCTATCTTCTGCACATTCTTGGACACATAAGAGACCAACATGTATGCATCTTAAGATTTCTGATTCTGTATATGAATTGCCCATGGATGGATCAATCAAAGTCAATATAGTTCCTTCGTGCCAACGCCTCCAAACCTACAAGATCATACAGTGTAATCATTGGGATATATTGGCCAAAATGTTTATTTTTATCTAATAAAAAGTACTCAAATAAAGAAAGAAATTCTTTTACCTACATTTTCCAAAAGATTCAATTCATGGTTATCACAGGAAAATCCTCTATTTTTCTTCCCAGTTATAATTTCCAATACCATAACTCCAAAGCTATAAATATCGGATTTTATTGAAAAGTTTCCATCCATAATATATTCAGGAGACATATAACCACTACAAAATAAAGATGTGCCTAAGTTAAAAATGAAGACACCATATCTAATTTATAAAAAACATTCTAAAAAATTATCATAATATACTCACTATGTTCCAACAACTCTTATTGTTTTTTCTTGTGTTTGATCTTTGTCAAAAATTCTAGCCATTCCAAAGTCTGATATTTTTGGATTCATTTCAATATCTAGTAATATATTACTTATCTTGAGATCTCTATGAATAATTCGAAATCTTGAATCTTGATGCAAATAAAGAAGTCCTTTAGCTATTCCATATATAATATTAAATCGCCTCTCCCAATTAAGCAAGAGATTTTTTGATTTGTCTGCAATGTTAGTTATTATTAATACGTATAAACTAATTAAGTTTAACAAGCAAAGCAAGTATATATGATAATTAAAAAAATGCATCAACATACAAGATATTGAGAGAAACAATGCTCACCAAACAAAATGGAATCAAGTCCTCTATTTTTCATATATTCATAGACCACCATCTTTTCATTCTTCTCAATGCAGCAACCAAGTAATCGGACTAGATTTCGATGTTGGAGTTTGGCAATTAATTTGATTTCATTTTTAAATTCGTTAATTCCTTGTCCAGAATTTTCTGATAACCTTTTTACAGCAATTTCTTGACCTTCAATCAATCTACCCTGAATTGTCATAGGCACAAACTGTTAGTATATATATAAGTATGTTATGATAGTTGTGCTGTGTTTAACGTATTAAAACAACTTACCCTATAAACACTACCGAAGCCTCCTTCTCCAAGTTTATTATCTTGAGAGAAATTGTTTGTAGCCATCATTAAGGTATCAAAATTAAACATTGGCAATTTTAGATCATCCATGTTCCTTTGGTCACCTAGAAGACACATTCTCATTCATTAACCAATAACAATTTCTGTGGACAAAACATGGAATAGCAGCTATTGATAATAAGCAAGGTAAATTATTTATTTATGCAGCACAAAAACCATATACACTACAGTACCATACTATACAAAGAGACATATGGGGAAGTTTATTATACATTACCTCTAGAACTTTGTTGTCTCTTCTTCCTTAAGTAACAAATAGCAACCAATCCCAAAACTAAAACAAGTGCACTAAGTGTGATGCCAATAGCCAGAACTGCTCTATGATTCTTGTTGGAGCTAGAAGATCCTGTGTGTCACTAAATTCATCAGAAAGAACTACTTAATCAATTAGGAAGGAACTTGCAATATCATCATCATAGCAAAAATGTGCAACCACTTAATCAATTAGACAGTACCTATATCAGCAGCTGCCAATCTGACATAGAGATCCTGACCGCCTGGACGGTGGACATTCATGTCAAAGAGTTGGCCAAACCACATGACACAGCCACTTCCTCCGTTTCTGATATCAATGTTTGCATATGCAGTGCATGAACAATTCCTCTTACACAAACTCCCACATTCATCAAGTGTCATACTCTTATTCATAAACACACTGCTCGTCTCCGGCAGCTTCATGTTCTCAAGATGCAAGAACTTGTCAGTCGAACAATTCAAAACCGTGTTCCTCACACACCCATCAGACCCATCTCTCAAGTTCCAAGCTTCTTGGTTCTTAGGCCTGAACCCCTGCATACAAGTGCAAATCGGGGAAGCATCATTCTCACACACTCCATACGGACCACAGTGTCTATAGTAATCGCATGGATCCTTTGGTGTGTACGAGAACTTGTTCCATCTTCCTTGTATCCACATGTAGCGTTGATACTGGCCATCAGAATCAGATGACAGAATTATCCTCGACAACAAGGAAGGTTCTGTAACGGAGAAAGAGAACCACACCCCATGCTCATCATAAGTGAAATTGTACTTGAGATCATTGGTGTTGTCTTTCATCCCTGGGATCCCACTAAATCTCTCACCATTCCAAGGACCATTTCGGTATATTATAGTTTGGTTTCTCCTGAGGAGGGCCTCAGGTAAACCATGGTAATCTATCTTCAAAGTGTAGTCACCGCTTGAAGGGTCTTCACCTTCGACCTTCCATGATGTTAAGTGCTTCTCCGTTCCTGTGTCCAGGTTCCAACCGACCTTCATCCCCGGTAACAAGGTATCCGTTGGGTATTCGAAGCTCTGCCACAAGTAGTTATTATTTGTCGTGTCTGATAAATCTTTAAGAAGAAGGTTGCCGGTATCGAGGAGCTGGATAACTGGATTCTTGGCGTTGGTTTGGTTGGAAGACCATGCGGGGTTCCCGGATGAATTGAGAAGGACAAAGTTTCCGTTGTCTCCGATCTTGAGATGGCCTGCGGAGTTGTCGATGGGATTGTCTCTGTTTGCAACCCAAACTATTGTTTGAGGACTGATGTTGTTGTACCATATTCCGAGGTAATAGTTGGTGTTGGAACCTCTGAAGAAGCCTAGAACGAAGGTCTGGTTTTCTGACAACAAGGTTTGGTTGGTTTTGAGGATTTGTGTTCCGGTTAAAGTATCCAAAGAGGTTGATGAAGTAATGAAGAAGAAGAAGCTAATAAGAATGATAATGAGGGAGTTAAGGTGAGTGAAGAAGACTCTCATGTTTGCGGGAAGTTAAGAGCAGTGTGTGATTGTTGTCCTGATCGTATAGCAACTTACACCTTTTATATTCCTTTTGATCAATGTATCTGTTTTGACTTTTGAACCAACAGTTAGCGTTTTCCATAATTCAAAAGTTAATTATCATCCGCTGATGTTACTCGTTATCATCCAGTTGGGGTATTCACTCTTATAATTATTGTATGATTACGGGGTTATTCGTGATGTAATTAGGGGAGTTCACAATAAAATAGGACAACCAACTTTATATAAATATATATCAAAACTCTTGTAAATAAAATAATAATGGGAGACTCTGTTTTTTTTTTAAGTTTTTTTACTTAAATAAAATAGACACAACCAAAATGACTACTTGATCCCTCAAAGTAATTTTCAAAACGTAATCTTAATAATATATAAACCGTTATATAATATGTTTGGAGGATGCTCTTATGAAGACGCTTTTTTTTATAAATATATTTATGTATCGTATTATTATTAGACATATTAATAAATTATTTATTTTTAATTTTTTAACCAATTAGAATAAAACTGATTTTTTTATAACAATAACAATAAATTCAATTGTTATCAAATTTGATTGAACCGACCAATTTACATAACCTACTGGATCATAGGTTTTTTTGTTTTTTTTAAACAAAAATCAAGAATATATTTATCTTTTTATCAAAAAAATTTAAACATGATTCGGTTTAGATTGTGTAAATCGGTCAGATAAAATCAGATCTAATAATTATAGTACGGACAATTGAGTTTATTATTGTTGTTATAATAAATCGATTTTGTTCTTGTTTATTAAAAAAATAAATTATTAACCGATTTAATAAAGATGTCCAATAATATTTGGAGACTCTCAATATCCTGTCACGATTTACCCTCAACTAGGGGTGTTTGCGGTGCAGTTTGGATCGGTTTTGAGTAAAAAATTCATCCGATCCGAACACTAATTTTACTTGCGATGCGGTTTGGATTGGATGATCTTTAAAAAAAATCCGATCCGATCCGATCCAATTTCAAGCGGTTTGGATTGGATTGGATTTGCAGTTTTATAAATTAAAAAAATTAAATACATATAACAAGTCTCAACATCAAATTTTAAATAATCAACAATAACATAACAAGTCTCAACAATATTTTAAAAAGCTAGTCATAATATAACAATAGAAATAAAATTATAAGTTAGTTAAAATAAATAAATAATATTTTGAATATAAGTATAATTATAAATATAATAATAAAATAATAATATTATAGCATATTGTGCAGTTTGGATTGGATTGGATCGGTTATGAAAAGTAGATCCGAAATCCGATCCGATCCAACGGTTTGCAAAAAATAGAATCCAATCAAATTTGAATTAGTGCGATTTTAATCGATTTTCGATTTAGATTGAATTGGATAAACGGTTTAATTTAGATCGATTTGAATTTGAGCATCCCTACCCTCAACTAGCTAATCCTGAGAAGAGTTAGAGAATCTCATAAACCTGTTATTTCCTAACTTGTCAATTATTTATTTAAAAATAGATGTGAATGTATCTATTATTTTTAAGAGAATATTTATTTAATTCAATCGAAAAATAAATATCAATAAAGATTATATACATCTATATTCTACTTTAAAAATAAATTGATACAATACAAATCGATATTTTTTATTTAATCGAATTTTTTAATGAAATTAATAATTGGGATTATAAAAAAATAATTAAAAATTATACAAAACCAAATAAAAAAATGATAAAAAAAATTCTATAAAAAATATGCGTCAATAAAATGATTTAAAAAAATCATATGAACAATAAATACTAAAAATTTCATAAAAACTTAAATTTGTTACAAATGACATGAATTTATGTTATATAAAATTATATTTTTTTAACATCTTTTTGACTCATTTTTTTAAAAAAACTTAAATTTATGTATTAAAATTTAGTATTCTGTTGATTATAATTTATTAGTATTTTTTTATTTAATTTTGTCTTTCTAAATAGAATCAATAATTAAAATTATAAAAAATATATTTTTATTTTTTAAGTTAAAATTTAAATAGATATAATTTAAATTAAAAATTTAATTAAATTTGATAACAATAAACGAATGTAATGGTCTCATATAATTAATTATGTTTATTTAGTTTCAAAAAATTAACTTTGTAAAATTAATAATTTTAAATTAAAAAAATCAAAAGCCACAAAAAAAATTAAAAAAATCAATGTACTTGTATTAATTTTAAATTAAAAATTATAAATAAAAGTATTTTTATTATTTTAAAATTTAAATATGACCTATCTCAACAAAAGATATAATTATACTTCAAACTATATATGTAATTGAGAAGTTAGGGAAGAACACGTCTATGGAGTTTTTTTAATTTTTCTCGGAATTAGCTATTTAAAGGCAAATTGTGGCACGTAAATCGTGACAGTCCTATGTAATATAGCCTCTAATGGCTTTAACTCCTCCCACCTTAGAACGATATATAGGTAGTTTATAAAACTGTGAATCCTGACACGATTTATGAGTTATTCCTATAAGTATTTATGCATAAATGGTCTAAAGACTAAAGCTGTTATGGTTTATATATTATATAATCCTTAAAATTTTAGGACGATTTATACATTATTAAGTAGAGGACATTGAAATTGGTTTAGGAAAATTAAGTTTTTATTTTATTTAAGTAAAAAAAAATTATTGGTTTGATATTTAGTTTTTTAAAGTCACATATAGAACTTGATCCGGTCGTTACAAATTCAACATCATAAATCGGCATTATCACTCAAAACTCGGCATTATTCAGATCATTACTGTTGAGTTAAGAAATTAACAAAATTAATTAATGATGACAAACATTATTTTTGGCAAAATAAATAATTAGAGTTGTTAAATTAACAAGTATACATTGCTAATTATTTATGTTATGCTGCAGGCCATAATTCAATTTTGGCAGCCCAAGTTGAATGAATAACAAAACAAAGCTAATGGGCTGAATGAAAAAGACAAGCCCAAGTCATTCATATCAAACAAGTTCCATAGAAGCATAGCAAGGCACCACGGGCCAAAAAGAGAAGAACCCGATCCAAGCTTGAAATTGTTTTCAATTTCCCACCATCTTGCTCCAACCAAAGCAACGTCTCTCTCCTCTCCTATCAAGTCACATCAAGACTTCAGTAAAGTAAGAAAGAGAAAGAGAAGAAAAGCTTCCTCCATAAGCCAGTAACCAAAGAAGCAAGAAAGAGAAAATCTAAGATTGAAGCACAAAAGCAAAAGCAGAAAATCTAATACAAATCAAGCTTAAGAAAGGTAATCCATCTCATCTTGCATGCATCAGATCTTCATCATTTCTTCCCTACTCTCTGTTCTATCCGAAAATGGCATTCAAAGAAAAAGTTGATCTCTGTTCTTCACTGCTACAAATCCACGGTCACAAGAGATTCTTGGGGACCAAGTTGCATCTCTATGGTTCAGATTTGGTTGACCATTGGAAAACAATTTCGGTTACTCCTTCATGGCTTTCGGTCAAGTTGGAAAAGTCAGAAGGAAAGGTTCTACTTTGATGATTAAGAAGAAAAAGTGAGCTTGTGGGTTGGTGAAGCTCAAGGCTCAAGATGTTGACCTTGGAAGAAGAACCAAGGAACATGCAAGGAGATAAAAAGAAGCTTGTTGTTCGTTCTGGAGCAAGGAGAGAAAACCAGAGTTTGAGAAGTTGAGTTCTGTGAAGTATTCCCTGTGAAGTTCCTCTACTTGGACAATGCTCTCTATCAAAGAAGCATTCTGCCAACACTGAAGAACAAATTCAGAGGTTTGCAAAGCTGGTTTTTCACATAGATTAGAGGCTGTTGATGAAGTCAATCTCCTTCATATTTTACTGATTGTGATGTACTTTTCTAAGCTTATCTTTCTGTAATTTCTTGAGAGAAAAGGCATTGTGAGAAAGCTTGAGAAAAAGCCAAGAGTTGAAAAAGGCTGAGTGAAACACTTGAGA
>NC_029781.3:4058777-4061430 GCF_000817695.3 Arachis duranensis | reverse complement strand
TGATGGAGTGGTGACTCCAAAAGAAGAAGCTTAATGGAATGAAGATGATAAGAAGAAGATAGAGCTGAACGCTAAAGCAATCAACATTCTTCACTGTGCTATCAGCTTTGAAGAGTACCGGAAGGTGTCTAGATGCAAGACAGCCAAAGAAATCTGGGAAAAACTCCAGGTTACACATGAAGGCACCAAACAAGTCAAAGAAACGAGGATTGATATGCTGCTAAAAGAGTACGAGATGTTTAGCATGAAGGATGGAGAAAGCATTGATGAAGCATTTGAGAGATTCTCAATCATAATCAACAACCTTGATGCTATGGGTACAAACTATGCAGAACAAACCTTGGTGAGAAAACTCCTTAGAAGCCTCACAAAAGAGTGGGAAAACACTGCCACTGTCCTAACCGAGAGTAACAACATAAGTCCAATAACCTATGATGAGCTGAGAGGAAAACTCCTTGCCTATGAAGCCACACACACAAACACAGACTCAAAGAAAAAGGGAATAGCCCTTAAGTCACAAATAGAACCGAAAGAGAGTGAGTCAAGCGATGGTATTTCAGATGATGAGCTTTTGTTTTTTGCTAGGAGATTTAGAAGAATGATGAAGAGCAAGGGCAAATACAAAGGTTCAAGTTCAAAGGAGCAAAAGATAGACTTGAGCAAGGTGACGTGTCATCATTGCAAGGAGGCTGGACACTTCAAATCAAACTGTCCAAAGCTCAAAAAGGAAGACAAAGGAAAGAAGGAAAGGAAGAGAGTACTCTTGGCAGCTTGGGAGGATCTTGAGAATGACTCAAATGAAGAAGAAGAATCTGAAGGAGATGACAAGGACTGTTTCATGGCTGGAAACAACAATCTCGATGAGGTAAACTATTATGATTTGACCATTGAGGACTTGCATGCTATTATTGATGATCTTACCTCAAACACCTCAAAACTGCTTGACAAATACAATGAATGCAAATCTGAAAGAGATGTGTTAAGAGCTGAAAATGAGTTTTTAAAAGAAAAAGTGAAGGAAACTGAATGTGCTTTAGACATCATTGTTAAGAGCTGAAGATGAGTTTTTAAAAGAAAAAGTGAAGGAAACTGAATGTGCTTTGGATATTATTGAAGAAAACAAGTTTCTAAAATCTGAACTTGAAAAATTAAAAGGAAAGCACATTGTGGATCCCTCTCATGAGTTAATTGTTGAAAATGAAAGATTAAATGATATGATTAAAAGGCTAAATGGTGACTTGGCAAAATTTGCTCAAGGTTCTAGTAACTTGGACAAATTACTTGCAAGTCAAAGACCGTTGTTTGAAAAATCTGGTTTAGGCTACATAGCCAAGGAAGATGCTGTTTCCAACACTTCCTCTATGAAATTTGTGGCCTCTTCATCAAATACTAAATCCATACCAAATAAATCAGGTATCGGATATGTTTCAACTTGTGAAGAAAATTCTGATGAAGAATGCACAAATGAAGCTGAAATTTCACCAAAAAATGGTCAGAGTTCAAACCGGCCAGGTTTGGGTTATATTTCGAAAAATGAGGCTGCTTTTAAGAAACCAATTTTCTATAACAAAACCTCATTTTCGAAAAATCAAAAGAGTTCTAAAAATTCTGGTGAAAACAGTTTTGTAAAGAGGAACAATTATAACAAAAATCGATTTGTTAAAGGAAATGTGTCTCCCCAAAAAAACCAGAAAATTTCAACCATTTAATCACTTCAAGCAATTTAACTCACCTAAGTTTCAGCGACACACACCAGAAAATCATTGTGTTAATTGCAAAAAATTTGGTCACTCATATGCACAATGCTTCATTGAAAAGAGAGTTGTAGGAAACAAAGTCTACAATGTTGTTTGTGATTTCAATGCACTTGGGCAACCAAGATGGATTAACTTCAAAGGATCCAAATTAATTTGGATACCTAAGGCTACCTGAAACTCATCATGCAGATTTGCCTAGCATCCAAGAACAAAAAAGACATGTGGTACATGGATAGTGGATGTTCAAGGCACATGACTGGAAGATCAACCTACTTCATCAAACTAAATAAGTATGACGGAGGTTTTGTGACCTTTGGAGATGATGGCAAAGGTAAAATCATTGCAATTGGAAAAGTAGGTAATGAGCAATCTATTTTCATTGATGATGTGCTTCTAGTTTGTGGTTTAAAGCACAATCTGTTGAGTATTAGCCAACTGTGTGATTTAGGATATTTAGTAGTTTTCAAAAGACTTGAATGCTGTGTTGTTAATGAAAAAACAAATGAAGTGATGTTTGTTGCCAAGCGTTTCAATAATATGTATAGACTTACTCTTGATGAACTAAAGGATCAAAATGTAGCTTGTCTTCACTCTAAAGAATCTGAAAAGTGGTTGTGGCACAAGAGATTGGGCCATGCAAGTATGTTTCAAATAAACAAACTTGTAAAGAAAGAGTTAGTAAGAGGTCTTCCTTTGATAAAGTTTGACAAAGACATCACTTGTGATGCTTGCCAAATGGGAAAACAAACAAAAAGTTCTTTTAAACCAAAGGAAGACATCTCTACTAAAAGACCACTTGAGTTGCTACACATTGATTTATTTGGTCCAACAAGAACTCAAAGCCTAGGTGGTAAACATTATGGTTTAGTAATTGTGGATGACTACACTAGGTTTGG
>NC_029781.3:4057377-4058562 GCF_000817695.3 Arachis duranensis | reverse complement strand
GCTTGCCACATTTTAAATAGAACAATCATAAGGAAATTTTTAAAGAAAACCCCTTATAAACTTTGGAAAGGCTACCCACCAAACTTAGATTACTTGCACATCTTTGGATGCAAATGTTTTGTTCTAAATAACAAAGAAAATTTGGAAAAATTTGATCCAAAGGCTTATGAGTGCTTATTTGTAGGATATTCCACAACTAGTAAAGCATATAGGGTTTATCATCAAGATGCTAGAATTATTGAAGAGTCCATACATGTTACATTCTGTGATACTAACTTGGTGCAAAGCATTTTGGAAGATGGTGATGCAGGAAATCAGGCTCAAATGAAAGATGAAACTGCTCAGAATCATGACAAAGAAAATTCTGGACAAGCTGAACCAGAAACTGCAAATGTTGAAAAATCAAGAGACAATTCCATTTTGTCTCATGAATCTGAAGGAAACTCTGCAGACAGCAGCTCACAGAATCCCTTGGTGACTGAATCCACCTTCAAGTCTACCAAACCTCGTGAATGGAGATTCTTGAAGAATTATCCTGAGAAATTTGTAATTGGGGACGTCTCTCATGGAGTGCAAACAAGGTCTTCCACTAGAAAGGAAAATGAAAGTTCAAACGTTGCCCTTCTTTCACAAATAGAGCCTCAAAACGTCAAGGAAGCACTAAATGACCACTCTTGGGTTAAAGCTATGGAGGATGAGCTTCTTGATTTTGAAAAGAACCAAGTGTGGACTTTGGTTCCAAGGCCAAGTGGAAAGAAAGTGACCGGCACCAAGTGGATATTTCGGAACAAGTTAGGAGAAGATGGTAGCATTGCAAGAAACAAGGCAAGACTAGTGGCACAAGGATATGACCAAGAAGAAGGAATAGACTTTGATGAATCCTTTGTCCCTGTTGCCCGAATGGAAGCCATAAGACTTCTCTTAGCTTATGCTACATTTTGTGGTTTTAAATTATACCAAATGGATGTGAAATGTGCATTTTTAAATGGTGTGATAGATAGAGAAGTATATGTGGAGCAGCCTCCTGGTTTTGAAAATAAAGAGCATTCTAATCATGTTTTTAAATTGTCTAAAGCTCTCTATGGTTTAAGACAAGCTCCTAGAGCTTGGTATGAGAGACTTAGCACTTTTCTTTTGAAAATTGGTTTTCAAAGAGGCACCACTGATACAACTCTATTTATCAAG
>NC_029781.3:4054985-4056991 GCF_000817695.3 Arachis duranensis | reverse complement strand
AGTTGGTTATTGTGATGCAGATTTTGCTGGTGACAGAGTTGATAGAAGGAGCACTTCTGGTTTATGTTGCTTCCTTGGAAAGTCCTTAAATGTTTGGTCAAGTAAGAAGCAACCAGCAGTGGCCTTATCCACTGCAGAGGCTGAGTATATAGCTGCTTCTTCTTGTTGTTCTCAGCTTTTATGGTTAAAAACACAACTTGCTGATTACAAATTAAATGCTGAAAATATTCCCTTAATGTGTGATAATATGAGTGCCATCAATATTTCTAAAAATCCAGTTTTGCACTCTAGGACCAAGCATATTGAAGTGAAATTTCACTCTATAAGAGAACATGTCCAAAAGGGGGATATTTGCATTCAATTTGTTAAATCAGAAGAACAATTAGCAGATATTTTCACAAAACCATTGGCTGAGGATAGATTTTGCATGCTTAGGACGTGTCTAAGAATTTTGAGTTATGATTCCTTGTTTAAAAAACACTGATGTATTTGCTGGAGCTTTTTGTCTCATGAACAGGTATGAGACAATTCTGGGCAGATTTTTTGTCTCATAAACAGGTATGAGACAATTCTGGGCAGGCGATGAAAATTTTCTTCAAGACAACATGATCTGGGCTTGCTTCAAGAGAAACTCAATCTGGGCCAACTTAAATATTCAGATCAATAGTGGTCCAAATGTTTTTCATTAAATCCAAATCACTTCAAGGCCCAAACATGAATGTTACAAATTTTTTTTGTTAAAATTTTAGTGGCCTGTGCGTTCATTTTTTGTCCAAAATGGATTTTCAATGTGATTTGATTTTCAAGGACTTTGAAATTTTAAAATTAATTTTAAAACCAAATCAAATCTTTCTTTTATGAGGTCATGTCTTTTCAAGTCTTTTCAAATGGTGATGCAATTGCATGGTTTTGGAAATTTGCTTTTGGGTACGGTTACCAACACTCCCTCTCTTCCCTCCATAACTTGTCCACACACTATTCGGTTTCTTCCCACTCACTTTACTGCTTGCCTTCCCTCAAAAGATTGAAACTAACCAAATGAGGAAGAAAACCATTGCTAAAAGGGCTCCTCGTGAGAAGATTTACAAGCCACCCACAAAGCCTTCCACTCGCTCTCAAGACCGGACCTTTACCCCTTCTCCTTCACCTCCTACCTCTCCTCCTCACTGTGACCCCATGGCTCGAACCAAGAACACTCCAAGGTTCCCTGCCTCGGCCAAACCAACTCCACCACCAAAGGCGACGCCTTCCAAACCTGCCTCTTCAAAACCCGGCTCTTCAAAGCCATCCTCATCCAAAGGGAAGCGTTAGGTGACGGAGGAACCTGTTCCTGAGCCACAACAACCCAGGGCAAGGTCAGTTCCGGTGCGTTCACAGAGAGGTAACACTCGAGTCCCTCTCAAAAATGTTAAAGAACCAGAAATAGGACATTTTGATCACAAAGCTCATTTTTTGACCTCTCATTCAAACTATAATCCCTATAGATTCAAATCTGCCATGAATAATGATTTTTATGAGGGAGTCATCCAGTATCGTACCCTATGCTCTTCATTTCTCGCTGATCTGCCATCTTTGAAAAGAAAAGGTTTTCCTTTTGTTGACAACTTAATTTTTCTGGACTGGAATCACCTTTTTGACATAAAAAAACCTGTTTATCCATTGTTGGTCAAAGAGTTTTATGCAAACATGACATATCATGAAGGCACCGCTCATGGTCAACCACATAATACTTCCTCAAAGTGGTTCATATCAAAGGGTTTCATACACTGACACTCTTGTCTTATATGCCATTCTCACCAAAACTGAAATTTCATTTGCATATTTGATGGTTAGATACATGTTTGATTCTGTTAGAAGTGAAAAGGACAAAGCTCTTCCTTATAGCATGTTTCTAACTTGTATTTTTGAGTATTTTGGTGTTGACTTCACAGCATGGCTAATCATCTGTCGGTTCTCAATCAGGCCGGAATAGAATCCAGTGATTCTTTTGCGTCTGTCACTAACGC
>NC_029781.3:4054479-4054811 GCF_000817695.3 Arachis duranensis | reverse complement strand
AGAATCCAAGAGATAACTACTTAATCTAAGGTAGAACGGAGGTGGTTGTCAGGCACGCGTTCATATTTGAGAATGATGATGATTGTCACGGGTCATCACATTCATCCGGGTTAAGAACAAGTATTATCTTAGAATGGAAGCAAGCATGATTGAATGAGAAACAGTAGTAATTGCATTAATCCATCAAGACACAGCAGAGCTCCTCACCCCCAACCATGGGGTTTAGAGACTCATACCGTGGAAAGTATACAAAGAAAGGTGTAAAAGTGTCATGAGGTCATAAGGTACTGATACAATGTCAAAAGATCCTATTAATAGTAAACTAGTATCCT
>NC_029781.3:4036230-4054247 GCF_000817695.3 Arachis duranensis | reverse complement strand
TCCCAGGATGTCTACTTTCCAACGCCGTTGAGAGCGCGCCAATTGGGCTTCTGTAGCTCCAGAAAATCCACTTCGAGTACAGGGAGGTCAGAATCCAACAGCATCTGCAGTCCATTTCAGTCTCTGAATCAGATTTTTGCTCAGGACCCTTAATTTCAGCCAGAAAATACATGAAATCACAGAAAAACACACAAACTCATAGTAAAGTCCAGACAAGTGAATTTTAACTAAAAACTAATAAAAATATACTAAAAACTAACTAGATCATACTAAAAACATACTAAAAACAATGCCAAAAAGCGTATAAATTATCCGCTCATCATTAGTACTTTGATCCGTGCTCTAACTCCTTTTCTGCAGGATACAAGATTCTTTGTTGTTCTATTTTATTATCCACCCTTGATGACAAAAGGGGGAGTAATAGCAAATAGGAAGCAATAGGATAAGATAGGTGTGCATGTTTAGCAATAGGAAGCAATAGGATAAGATAGGTTTGCATGTTAAATTTTTGCTGCATTAATACTTGCTCTCACATGCTGAATCTGATTGATGGTATTAGAGTAATGATTGGGCTGATTATGTAATGTTGCTAAGTTGATACTCCTTATACAAGATATATTGTACATAGTTGTGCTTTCTTTAAGTATAATGTGAAACAGGGACAAAGAGGAAAGCATAAATCCAGGGGGAGCTAATACTGAAAAGGAAAGGGGGAGCAATATAAAAGCAAATGAAAAATATCAAAGGGAGTCTTCTAAACCTTACTCAAATTCACTTCCTTTTGATTATTGCTTAAATCATGTTTGTCATCAAGGGGGAGATTGTTGAGTTAAGAAATTAACAAAATTAATTAATGATGACAAACATTATTTTTGGCAAAATAAATAATTAGAGTTGTTAAATTAACAAGTATACATTGCTAATTATTTATGTTATGCTGCATGCCATAATTCAATTTTGGCAGCCCAAGTTGAATGAATAACAAAACAAAGCTAATGGGCTGAATGAAAAAGACAAGCCCAAGCAAGCCCAAGTCATTCATATCAAACAAGTTCCATAGAAGCATAGCAAGGCACCACGGGCCAAAAAGAGAAGAACCCGATCCAAGCTTGAAATTGTTTTCAATTTCCCACCATCTTGCTCCAACCAAAGCAACGTCTCTCTCCTCTCCTATCAAGTCACATCAAGACTTCAGTAAAGTAAGAAAGAGAAAGAGAAGAAAAGCTTCCTCCATAAGCCAGTAACCAAAGAAGCAAGAAAGAGAAAATCTAAGCTTGAAGCACAAAAGCAAAAGCAGAAAATCTAATACAAATCAAGCTTAAGAAAGGTAATCCATCTCATCTTGCATGCATCAGATCTTCATCATTTCTTCCCTACTCTCTGTTCTATCCGAAAATGGCATTCAAAGAAAAAGTTGATCTCTGTTCTTCACTGCTACAAATCCACGGTCACAAGAGATTCTTGGGGACCAAGTTGCATCTCTATGGTTCAGATTTGGTTGACCATTGGAAAACAATTTCGGTTACTCCTTCATGGCTTTCGGTCAAGTTGGAAAAGTCAGAAGGAAAGGTTCTACTTTGATGATTAAGAAGAAAAAGTGAGCTTGTGGGTTGGTTCTGATTGTAATGTACTTTTCTATGCTTATCTTTCTGTAATTTCTTGAGAGAAAAGGCATTGTGAGAAAGCTTGAGAAAAAGCCAAGAGTTGAAAAAGGCTGAGAGATACACTTTAGAGAAAAGCCTAGAGTTATTTTCAGATTTCTTTAGGTTAGCTAAGAGTCTTGTATCTTGTACCTGTTTGGTATCCCTTTCTTAGTTGGGTTAGCACTAAGAGTAAATAGTTAGGTGTTAGCATAGCCAATGTCAAGTTAGGTTAGAACTTGAGTGTGAAATTGGTGTATGTAATACTGTTAACTATAGTGAAATTCTTCCATAGTTGTGGAGGAGACTGGATGTAGGTTGCATAGCACAAAGCAACCGAACCAGGATATATGCTGGTGTTACCTTTTCTTCTCTGTCATGTTCTGTTTTTCTGATATTCATGAGACAAAAGTAAATTGTCTCATAAATTTCTGCTGCTAAGTCCAAACAGAATCAGATTTGTAACTTTGCAAAAAGAAGGTCAAAACAGCAACTAAAAAGGAAGGCATAGATTCAACCCCCCCTTCTCTAAGCCTACCACAACCTTCAATTACTCATAAAGATGACGTTATAGTTCGGCAATACATGCATTAAATCAGCGGCTCAATCATTAAATCGGCCACTTACGTTACAACTCAGCTTAACGGATTGATTCACAAAAGTGAAACGTCTGACCTAACGTCTCACCTTATTTATTGCCCTTTAATACAGGTAGTAAAGCATAATCATAACAGATTGATACATTTTTACCTACAAAAAGGTATGATCTCCCATCTAAACGACACATTGAATTCTCAATACTAACTTAAGCTTCGGAGTGCCTTTACAAGTACACTCCCCCCTGTTTCTTGCTCAAAGCTCTACGCGATTGGATAACCTCTTGGAGTAAAGCTCGGATTATCATAAGGCTAAAAGGTCGGCACCGAAAGAAACAGCTCGGCGTCGACTCCTAGAGACTGAGCTCTCTCTCCAGGTATCTATACAAGAACAATTGGCACCCACCGTGGGGCCGAAAAATATAAACCTCTTTCTCTCTATATTATCGGCCTCGAGGTTCCCGTTTTGAAGTCATGGCTGAACAACCTCCACCTTCGCCATCCGAATTGCTCCGGATGGTGACCGAGTTGCGGCAAGTCGTGGCTGAGGAGAACCAAAGGTTGGCAAATCAAATCGCCAACCTGAATAACACTCGAACCAAAAACAATGACCGACATGAACGGACAGAAGAAGCCGAGCAGCAGTCAGGGCCAACACATGTCTCAGACACTGCTCGACAGGAAGGGGAGCAGCCCGAGCATAATGAAGACACTCAGAAAAACATCGAAAATGACGATCAAGAAAGCTCCCCTGGACCATTCACGGTGGAGGTGATGAACTTCGTGCTGCCCCGAAGATTTACTTTGTTGACCACTCTAACTCCCTATGATGGGTTAGGTGATCCGAAGAAATACATCAAAAAGTTCACCTCTATAATGATAGTAAACGGTGCATCTGATAAAGTTTTATGTCGTTGTTTTCCATCTTATTTAGACGGTCCTGCACTTGATTGGTTTTGTTCTTTGCCTGCAGGTTCCATTTCTCGATTCCGAGACATATCAAAACCCTTTGAGGAGCACTTTGCTGGATCCGCCATCTACCTCCACGACTCCGATTACCTGAACATAGTCAAGCAAGGCCAGCATGAAAGCCTCAAGGACTACCTGACGCGCTTCACAAAGATAGCCATAAGCATACCTGACCTCCACCCCGAGGTAGAACTGCATGCCATAAAAAGTGGATTAAGACTAGGAAAGTTCCAGGAAACTATTGCTGTAGCCAAACCAAAAACTATGGCCGAATTCCATGAAAAAGCTAAAGGACATATTGACATCGAAGAGATCCGACAATCTCGAAAAATAGAAAAGCCTCACTATAAAGACGACGACAAGTCACGGGACAGCAAGAAGAATTTCAAACCAATCCCACGATATGAGACCTACACCAAATTCAACACCAAGCGCGATGACATCATCAAGGAGATCTTGAATTCGAAGTTAATCAAGCCACCACGGAAATCTGGCAATTACCCAGATTCAAAGGGCACCGACCGATCAAAATATTGCTCTTTCCACCAGAAGCACGGACACAATACCGACGACTGTGTCATCGCCAAAGACCTGTTGGAGCGATTAGCTGGGCAAGGTCAATTGGACAAATTCATCAGCGGCCACATGCAGCGGCGAGCACCTCCTCCAAAAAAACAAAACTCGGCTACACAACATAACCGAGATAGAGACCGACCGAACAATAACCATCCTGAACTACCATCACGTACAATTAACTGCATTTTTGGAGGTTTTGCAGGTGGAGGAGCCACAAGTTCCGCAAGAAAAAGATCTTACCGAGCTATCCTTTCCATCAACGCCGATCAAAGTCAACAAAAATCGCCGCCTACATCTCCACAGATAACATTCCAGACAGCCGATCATGACAACAGCGTAGCAAATCTGGATGATCCCGTCGTAATCTCCCTACAGCTCGGAGATCTCCAAATTAAAAGGGTGTTGCTCGATCCAGGCAACAGCGCCGACGTCCTCTTTTACTCGACTTTCCAGAAGATGAAACTGAGCGATAACATCATCCGACCTTCCACTGGTGACTTGGTAGGATTCTCAGGTGAGCAAGTCCTGGTTATGGGCTCTGTGTGGTTACAAACCACACTTGGTAAGTTCCCTTCGTCAAAAACTTCAGACATTCAATACTTAGTTGTTGATTGCTTCAGTCCTTATAATATTATACTTGGCCGACCTTTCTTAAATAGGTTCGGCGCTATAGTATCTACAATTCATCTTTGTGTTAAGTTTCCTTTGCAGGACAACACAATTGTAACCATTCATAGTGATGCCCGAGAGGCCAGGGAGTGCTACAACAATAGTCTCAAAAGACCTCACCGTAACACAAAAGCCCAGGTCCATAGTATCGGCAACACGAACAACCAACACATGCTGGCCGACCTTGATCCTAGAGCAGGAACACTGGAAAGGCTGACTCCAACAGAAGACCTAGATAAAATCTACTTCACCGAAAACACGGATAAGTTCACATACGTCGGCTCAACATTATCTTCAGAAGAAAAATCTTCATTCCGAACATTCTTACAACAAAATGCCGATCTGTTTGCATGGACCCCAGCTGATATGCTAGGCATCGATCCATCCATCATATCACACAAGTTAGCATTAGATCCATCTATCCGACCTGTAGCACAGAAAAAGAGAAATCTCGGGCACGACCGAAAGCAAGCTTCCCTAGAAGAAACCCAGAAGCTCATCAATGCGGGCTTCATCCAAGAAATCAGATTCACAACATGGCTGGCGAACATCGTCATGGTTAAAAAACATAACGGTAAATGGCGCATGTGTGTTGATTTCACCGATCTCAACAAAGCATGCCCCAAAGATTCATACCCTTTACCCTCTATTGATTGTTTAGTTGATAATGCCTCTGGTTTTGAAAAACTCAGCTTTATGGATGCATATTCTGGTTATAACCAGATCCAAATGCACCCATCCGACCAAAATAAGACATCCTTTATTATTGAATATGGAAACTATTGTTATAAAGTCATGCCATTTGGCCTTAAGAATGCAGGTGCGACATACCAGCGTCTGATGGACAAAGTCTTCACCAAACAACTCGGCAGGAACATCGAAGTCTACGTAGACGACATGGTCGCCAAAACAAAGATCGGCAATAACCACCTTGACGACCTCACAGAAATCTTCGGACAGCTAAGAAAATACAACATGCGGCTAAATCCCGAAAAATGCGCATTTGGGGTTCAAAGTGGTAAATTCCTCGGCTTCATGCTCACTAGCCGAGGTATTGAGGCTAATCCTGAGAAATGCCGAGCTATTTTAGAGATGACAAGCCCACAAACCATCAAGGAAGTCCAGCGGTTAACAGGGAGACTTGCTGCACTTTCTCGATTCTTACCTTGCCTAGCTTCTAAATCTTCCTGTTTTTTCCAAACTTTAAAAACAAAGAAAGCTTTCCAATGGACTGATGAATGTGAACAAGCATTTACAACTTTAAAAGAAACCCTTTCAAAACCACCAATTTTACACACACCCCTACAAGGGGAGCCACTATTCTTATATTTATCTGTCACTAACTGGGCTATAAGCTCTGCTCTTGTTGCAGAAAGGGAGAAGAAACAGTTCCCAATCTATTTCACCAACAAGACCTTATAGAACGCCGAGCTTTGTTACCCAAGCATTGAGAAGCTGGCACTCGCGCTTGTCTTCTCAGCCAGAAGACTCCGACCATATTTTCAGAGCCATGAAATCCATGTTAGAACAGATCAACCTTTGCGACAAGTGCTGCAGAAGCCTGAACTGGCTGGCCGACTAGTCAAATGGTCGATGGAACTATCGGAATTCGATATCAAGTACGAAGGCCGAGCATCCATCAAATCACAGTTTTTGGCCGACTTTATCGCCGAGTTCTCAGTACTAAATATAACTGAAAATTACATCGACTGGTCTTTATACGTCGACGGGTCCTCCAACCCACACGGGTGTGGTGCAGGTATTATACTTGATGATGGCCACGACAACGTCATCGAACATTCCCTCAACTTCTCATTTAAAGCAAGCAACAATCAAAGTGAGTATGAAGCACTAATTGCTGGCCTTAGACTCGCTGCCGACCTTAACATCACCGAACTTAAGGTATATTGCGACTCCTTACTTGTCGTCCAACAGGTAAACAACCTATACCAAGTAAAGGACCCCTTGCTCTCTAAATACTTGGATGTCGTACACAATTTACTTTCAAAATTTACCAAAGATGAAATACAGCACATACCAAGGGAGAGCAATGGCCGAGCTGACATTCTGTCTAAGCTCGCCAGCACTCAACCAAATAGGTCATCACTTTATCAGTCAACACTGCTCAATCCAAGCATTGAACTAACACATGTCTTAAGTGTAAAACAGGAAGCAGATTGGAGATCCCCATACATACAGTATCTCCAGACAAGGGTCTTGCCAGGCGACGTCGAAAATACTCGTCATTTCCGTCGACAAGCCTCCTTTTTTACAATATATAATAATTGCCTATATCGACGGGGATTCTCCCGTCCATTACTAAAATGTCTTTGCAGAATAGAGGCCGAGCTTGCACTTACTAAGGCACATGAAGGGATCTGTGGTACACACCTCGAAGCCCGAAGTCTGTATTCAAAAATCCTTAGAGCTGGATTATATTGGCCAACAATACGACAAGATTGTCAGGCAAAAGTCAAAAGTTGTAACAACTGCCAAAAACATAGTCCGATTATACATCTCCCAGCCGAACTCCTACACTGTTCCGAGGTTAGTTGGCCATTCAACCAATAGGGCATAGATATCCTGGGACCTTTTCCAACAGCAGCAGGTGAGGTAAAATTCCTTGTGGTAGCAATTGATTATTTTTCCAAATGGATAGAGGCACAGCCTCTAGCCAAGATTACATCACAACAAATGCTTTCCTTTGTTTGGAAATATATTATTTGTCGATTTGGCATTCCTCGGCACATTATCACAGATAATGGTCGCCAGTTTGTCGATCAAAAATTTACATCTTTCTTACAGAACTTGAAAATCAAACACCACTTCTCATCAGTCAAGCACCCACAAACAAATGGGTTAGCTGAAGCTGCAAATAAAGTAATATTACATGCTCTAAGAAAGAAACTAGATGATGCAAAAGGCCTCTGGGCCGAGCTTATCCCAGAGATCATATGGGGATACAATACAACAATTCACTCAACCACAAAGGAAACACCTTTCCGCTTGGTCTACAGCTCAGACGCGATGATACCTGTGGAGATCTCCCAATCCTCACTACGCACAGAACTGGCCGACCTAACTACACAAGACATAGCTCGACAAACCGAACTTGATCTCATTGAAGAACTCCGATCATCCGCAGCAATCAAACATTTAGCAATGCAACAGCACATTGCCCGCAGATATAACCAAAGACTTCAACCAAGATCTTTCCAAATCCATGACCTTGTACTCAGAAAAATAGAACAAGCTAGAAAATCACCAGCACATGGCAAACTAGCAGCTAATTGTGAAGGCCCTTACAGAGTCACATAAATAATTGGCAATGGAGCCTATCGCCTACAAACATTAGAGGGTAAAGATCTCCCTAACACTTGGAATGTATCTTCCTTAAAGTTATATTACAGCTAATACCAGGGATAGGCAAGTACTCTTTTTCCTACTATCAAGATTTTTTCCACAAGGGTTTTGCTTGGAGAGGTTTTAACGAGGCTAGCCTACCTGGGCCTTTAAATTCAAAGGTCTTACATTAATAAATTCCCTTATCCAGTCAATATTATTTGCATTTTATACTTCTCAATTTGTCAAAACTCAAAAACCGATCTTAATCGGAATCCAGATAAAATCATCCAGATTAGACATATATCCAACTCGACTTCCGATCATTATATCAGACAAATTTCCGATCTAACTCGGATTCAAAAAATTCTATCAGATAAATATCCGATCCAACTCGGATTCCGATCATTATATTAGACAAAATTCTGATCTAACTCGGATTCAGAAAATTCTATCAGATAAATATCCGATCCAACTCGGATTCCGATCATTATATCAGACAAATTTTCGATCTAACTCAGATTCAGAAAATTCTATCAGATAAATATCCGATCCAACTCAGATCCCGATCATTATATCAGACAAATATCCGATCTAACTCGGATTCAGAAAATTCTATCAGATAAATATTCGATCCAACTCGGATTCCAATCATTATATCAGACAAATATCCGATCCAACTCGGATTCCGATCATTCAAACAGACAAATCTCCGACCTAACTCTGACTCCTATCGTTCAACATATCCGACCTAAGTCAGTTACCAATCATACATACAAAATCCTATCTTGATCAGAATCCGACGATTCAATGAAAACAAATACCTGATCAATACCGAACACTAACACAGATATTATCATGCCTACGAATCTGCATCCTAGACCTACTCAACCACACTACCACATTTCCATTAAATTTTCACGGTATTTCACCATTTCAAAATCTCACCCAAAATATTTGGCTTCAATGCCAACAGTCAAAAAACTAGAACAACACACACATACCAATATCATTGTCAAAACATGCAGAAACAACATGAATATCAAAGTTTGTTTTTCAAAACACAGAAGCAAAACATAATTTATAAAAACCAAAATCCTAACACAGAAGCAAACATAGTTTTCAAACAAAAAACTACAATAATTTCCTATCAAACATTTTCAGCCTCCCCTTCAACATCACCCTCACCTTCCACCATGGCTCCATCTTGAACAATCTTCCCCGGATCCATCTGAGACAAATCAACATCAGGAGCGAGAAACTTAGCTTGCTGGCAAGCTCGCTCAAAACTTTCCACGAATGAATCAGGAATCTCAGTTCCCCTCTACTTCTCAACATCTTTTAACTTCGTCGTCAGCTCTATTACTTTAGCACTCATGCTAGAAAGATCGGCTTCTTTCTTCTTAACGTCCTCCACTTCCTTCGAAGAGTTCTCCTTAATCCCCTTTAGCTCCTTCTCCATTTCTGATAACTTGCCCTCCAATTCAGCAACCTTTTTACCCTTTAACTCCAGCTCCTCCTTCAAACTTGGATCTTGCTTAACCTCGGCAACCCTTCGATGCTTCTTCTCTCGGCTACGCCCCAAACTGGCAAGCCTAAACCCAATTACCTACAAATAAATAGAAAGAGCACTACCCTCAATATTCCCACTATATATCAAAAACCAAAAACAAAATACAATTACCTGCATATACCGATCTATGGCAACATCGCCAACTTCCTCAGCCAACGTGACATCAGACAAATTTTGACAAATATCATCGGCAACAGTCATATAGGGGTAGTCCTTCCCCCACAACGATGACCCATCACTCTGATAAGCAACATCATGCAATCTCTGTTGACTTTTGAAAAAACTTTGAATCTCCTCAAAAGGAACTTCACCACCATGATCCTCGGAACCTTCCGATAAATCAACAACACATGTCTTTGTCTTCCTCGCAATGACTTTTCTTCTCCCAGGCTTCGGCTGATTAACTTCGCCAACACCCACAACCTTCTCTACTTTAGAAGTAGAACCCTCTTTATCAACATTTTTGCTCTTCACCCGAGCTCTCAGAGTAGATGCCGATACCCCTGGATACTTTCCACCTGAAACCATAAAAAATAAATACATTAGAGCTATAGTCCAAAACCCATTAACACAACAATATAAACAAAACTCACCTAAATATTCTACCACAGCCTGCCTATCCTCCTCCCATTTCAGCAAATCAAACACCGACAACAACTCTTTCCGGTCAATAACCTCCACCAAGTACTCAATGATACATTCATTCCTTGAACTAATAATCTCCGGCCCCAAAATATTCTGAGGCTCCCAATACCACCAAAGTGGAAATCTCTCCCCCAAATGCTCATCAACATAAAATGGAAACTGCCCTTCAGCACTGGTAACCTTCAAATACATCTTCTTAAAATCTTTAAAGGACGACTTATATAGCTTAAAAATAGCAAACCTTGGGGAACTATTCAAATTCACCCATCCTCCTTTCTAGACACCTTTTTCTTGAAAGAAAGAAAAGAACAACTCCACAGAAGGAGCCTCCTCCAGAAAATCCATCAAAATTTTAAAACTTCGCAAAAATGCCCATTCATTAGGGTGCAGTTGCGAAGGCGCACATTTAAGTTGTCTCAAAACCTGACACTCAAATTCACTGAACGGCAACCTCACCTTCAATTCCTCCAACACACAGCTATACATATAGAAAAACTCAAACCCTTCCTCCCTATGAAAAACACGATCACTAGGAGCACAAGGACGTAGCTCAAATAAGACCCCCGAACCACCCCTCGCTATTTTACTCTTATCTATCTCTTTCACGGATTCTTCATCCAAGAACAGTGAGCATCGCTTCCTCACATCATCACCCACCCAATCATATGACCAATCAACTTTTTCTTCCTTATCTTTCTCGAAACCCATTTCAAAAATAAAGAAGAAGAAGGGAAGTTACAGAGATGAAGAGAAGAAAAGCGTACCTCTTTTGCTCATTCTTTTTCCTAAATGCAACTAATACGCCCAAAACTTTGAACCAAAAACATACAACCCTTGGACTCCAAAAAGGAATTAATTTCCCACTAAAAACGGTTCTCGAAAACAACCCAATCAGTCACATCAAAAGCCATCAACAGCATTGGAAACACGCAAAGCCTGCAGCACGCATTAAATTTTTCTCTCTCCTCTATTTATAACACTGCTTACAAATTAAAAACTGTTTAACAAAGCAGATTGAACTGGGGGCTAGAACGCATAATCACCCGCCGAACTCTCCAAAAACCGACCTATACACCAACTCAAATGACCGATTTATACTTTATTAAAAGCTCAACCTGCTTCATTAAAACACTTTTTCAGGCCAAGCTTGGGGGCTATGATCCGGTCGTTACAAATTCAACATCATAAATCGGCATTATCACTCATAACTCGGTATTATTCAGATCATTACTCATAAAGATGACGTTATAGTTCGGCAATACAGGCATTAAATCGGCGGCTCAATCATTAAATCGGCCACTTACATTACAACTCAGCTTAACGGATTGATTCACAAAAGTGAAACGTCTGACCTAACGTCTCACCTTATTTATTGCCCTTTAATACAGGTAATAAAGCAGAATCATAACAGATTGATACATTTTTACCTACAAAAAGGTATGATCTCCCATCTAAACGACACATTGAATTCTCAATACTAACTTAAGCTTCGGAGTGCCTTTACAGGTACACTCCCCCCTGTTTCTTGCTCAAAGCTCTACGCGATTAGATAATCTCTTGGAGTAAAGCTCGGATTATCATAAGGCTAAAAGGTCGGCACCGAAAGAAACAGCTCGGCGTCGACTCCTAGAGACTGAACTCTCTCTCCAGGTATCTATACAAGAACATAACTCATTCAATTAGCTAATACTTTATTTCTTATAAAAAAATAAATAGGTAATCTAAAAATAGTTACGGATAAAAAAATTATTTTTTGTGTATTATGTATTGTGTCTTAGCTTTAAAAAATATTAAAAATATGTATTTTATATGTATTTATATATTATTATGTCTAACAAAAATTTGTATCTTAACAAATAAATAATAATAAATATATACTAGATTGTGTCTCTTGTCTTAGTATCTTTGTCTCTCTAAAATTAGCATTTATTTAAATACGAAACATTGAGATATGGACATAAATTTAGTAGA
This sequence comes from Arachis duranensis, assembly GCF_000817695.3. Classification (NCBI taxonomy): domain Eukaryota; kingdom Viridiplantae; phylum Streptophyta; class Magnoliopsida; order Fabales; family Fabaceae; genus Arachis; species Arachis duranensis. The sequence goes on along the minus strand of NC_029781.3, from coordinate 4,042,266 downwards.
TGAGACATGAACAAAGATATTCTATATAATTTATATTCATCTGAACAAAAAAAATACAAAAATACTAACAAAAGTCAACTTATTTTTTTATTATTAATTTTTATAATTATATTTTTTATTGTTATACTTTTTTAATTTTTTTAATAAAAATAAATAAATTAAATTTTAATAATTTATTTTGACACACATGCATGGTATTTTTAATTCGGCCAATAAATTCTTAAATACACAAGGCGCAGTCATAATATTATATAAGAATTTAATATCCTTAGGTTAGAACATGTGGATATTAAAATTGGTGTACTTTATGTATCACCAAATCATGATTTAAAGTCAAATAGGCCAAGACCATAAAAAAAAATTTAAAAAAAAAAAGTCAAATAGGCAAGCAAGCAACTCACTATCTTATTTTATTATAGTGCTAGATCCTAGTCATGGGCTGAAATTCTTTCTTTCTTTTTTTCGTTATTTATCAAACAAAAACGCAAAGAATGCTATTATATCTATTTATTTTAGAGTAAAATATCATTTTTATCTCTAAAGTTTGGAGTAAGTCTTAAAGTTATTCTTAACATTTTAATCGTCCTATTTAAGTCCCTAATATTTCAAAATTAACTCAATGTTGTCCTACCGTTAGGAATCCATTAACAAAATTGACGGCGGGACAAAATTGAGACGATTTTGAAACGTTAGGGACTTAATTAAGATGAAAATGTTTGGGACAAAAATGATACATAAAAAATTAATTTAATTTTATCTTTCAATAATATCAATTTTTTACTGTACATAGTATTCAATTATTTTTTAATTACATCTAAGTAAATTACACTTAATCACATTACTTTCATTTTAAATAATTTTTTTTATAATTTTAAAGAATTTTGATACATTAGAGACAAAATGTATAATTTAATTTTATTGTATATATATTATTTTTTTCTTTTTCACAAGTTTATATACTAGTCATTCTACAAACATTTCATGATAACTAAAAATCTTTAAAAGTAAAATTATAAAAAAATTAACTTATTTAGAATGAAAGTAATATGATTAAGTGTAATTTATTTAGATGTGATTAAAAAATAATTGAATACTATGTATAGTAAAAAATTGATATTATTGAAGGATAAAAATAAAATTTATTTTTATGTATCATTTTCGTCCCCAACGTTTTTGTCCTATTTAAATTCCTAAGGTTTCAAAATCGTCTCAATTTTTTTCGCCGTCAATTCTGTTAACGGATCCCTAACGGCAGGACAACATTGAGTCAATTTTGAAACGTTAGGGACAACTTTAAAACTTACCCCAAACGTAGAAGACAAAAACGATTCCAAAGCAATGATATTTTATTAAAGAAATAGAAAAGAGCCAGCGTCCACATTACAAGAACTTAAGAAAGCAAAGGAGGGACTCCCAAAAGGCATCTGAACAGAACAAAATGTAAAATCAAAAGGGGAAGTGAACATTAGTAATAAGAACTAAGAGGAAGATTGTCGCAGAAGATCTTGCTATTCCTGGTATAGCTTCCTCACCGATGCTACTACTTCTGCTGGGCTGCGGCGTTTTCCCTAAAAAATCCAGCTATTCCATTCCTTCTAGATCATCCAAAGGGTTATAGCAATCTGTTGCACCAGCGATTCACCTCTTGTTCTACCGTGCGCTTGAATTACTGTCAACCACCATGAGTTGAATTCGAGAACATATGAACCAGGTAAACACCAATTGAGTTGAGACTGGCCCAGATTTATTGAATTTTTCTGCATCTGACCAAGCAATGAAGCTGGGTTTCTTCTTCTTCATGACAACAAGAACAAATTTCACTAGTGGATGGGAATCTATGACGGAGAAGAGAGGAGACTGGTAGACATTCATGGCAAATTTTTCAGAGAAAGATTTGGATTTTGTGGGGAATTGAGAGCTTTCATAGGGACGTCCATAGGTCTCTCAGGCGCAGAGTTGGAGAGCAAAGCTCCAAGGGCTCATGAAAAAAGTTGTAAGTAATCAGGTAGCCTGCAGCAACATTGTAAGTGTTTGATCTGTACAAAACCCATTTAATTTTATCTCTATCTCCTTCAATCGCTACTGACAAAATTCTGCTATTAATGTCTTCGGTAAAAACATGTTGAATCATATTTTGGTTCCACTGGCCATTTAAAGTAATCAGATCCTTAACCCAGAAAATTGTTGGATTTATAGCTTGATGAGCTAATTGTGGAGGGATAGAGAAAAGATAGGGAGCTGGAAGCCAAGAGTCTTCAAAAATTCTTATTTCTGAGCCTATACTAATGCTCCAAGAGAGCCCCTTCTCAACTACTTTGTGTCCTTCTAACAAGCTGTGTCACCCCCATAAAGGTGTGTTTCCAACTTTGGCTTTTAGTGCATTACCATATCGATAATACTTTTCTTTTAAAACTCTAGACAGGAGTGAATTTGGTTGTGTTGTTATTTGCCAAAACTGCTTATCCAGTAAGGCTAGATTCTGAGCCCTAAGGTCCTTGATCCCAAGCCCTCCTTCCTTCTTATGTCTGCTCATGGTATTCCAGCTGATTCACACCATTTTCCTCTCTGTATCTCGCTGTCCCCACCAAAATTGAGAGAGCATACTATGAATTTATGAGATGAGTGCATCAAGAAGCTCAAAATAAGAAAGTGTATATATAGGGACTGCTTCTTCTACTGCCTTGAGTAGAATATGTCGACCTCCTGCTGACAATAGCTTTCATTTTCAGCCTAGGATTTGCTTCCTAATCTTCTCCTTGATGAGGCTGAAGGTAGCTTTTTTAGATTTATTAACAATAGAAGGAAGGCCCAAATATTTGTTTGTAGCCCCAATGTGGTTAATATTTAATGCCGCTGGCCATTGATTTTTGAGTAAATCTGGAGTATTACGAATGAAAAAGACTAAGGATTTGTTAAGATTCACCTTTTGTCCGCTAAAACCCTCGTATGTATGTAATACTTCCAAAATATTATCGCACGAGTCCATAGAAACTTTGCAAATTAGGATCAAGTCATTCACAAATATTAGATGATTGACTCTTGGGCATCTCCTTGACACTTGAATACCTTGAATTAGATTGTTTTGTTTTGCCTTGTGTAGCAAGAAGGAGAGACTTTCTGCGCAAAATAAGAAAAGATATGGAGATAGGGGGTCTCCTTGATGAATACCTCTATTTGGTTTAAAGAAACCATAGGGATGACCTTCCACAATGACAGAATAAGAAACAGTTGTGACTAACTCTTGAATCCAAGCAGTCAAAGTACCATCAAAGCCAAATTTAGATAACATGAATCAGAGAAAATGCCATTCCACCCTATCATAAGCCTTGCTCATATCTAATTTTACAGCCATTTTAGTCTCCAGCCCTTGCCTCTTATTTTTAAGATAATGCATATATTCATGTGCAATTAAGATATTATCTGAGATCATGCGACCTTTAATAAATGCACTCTAGTTAAGACTCACCAAATTCGTCATCAAACCTTGAAGTCTAAAAACCAGAATTTTAGAAATAATTTTATAGACCACCGTCAAGAGGTTAATAGGTCTCACCTGAGTCATATTGTTAGCATCCGTAACTTTAGGAATGAGACAAATATGAGTGTGATTTAAAAGTTTAAAAAATCTTCCACCTACATAGAAACCACGAACTGCACGAAATAAGTCCCTGCTAATAATGTCCCCGTAACACTGGAAGAACTTGGCTGTCATGCCATCTTCTCCCGGGGCACTTTGGGGATACACACTAAAGGTAGCTCTCTTAACTTCTTCTATAGTAACCGGTCTTTGCAGCCTACGGTTCATAAAAGCTGTAACCTTAGTCTCAAAGTCAGTGAAATAAGGCTTCGGATCGGTTTGGCATGTGGAAGAGAAAATCTCCTTAAAATATCCTTCAGCTACTCCTGCAATTTTTGAATTAGTAGATGCTGTTTCACCATTTACACTCTCTAATTTTTAAATTTTGTTTCTTCTCATCCTATTTCTGAACCTTTGATGAAAGAATTGAGTGTTGTAGTCCCTTTCTTAAAGTCATTTAACCCTGGACTTCGCCTTCGAATACATCTCTTCATCATGGTAAGTTATTTCCAATTTTCGCTCTAGTTCCAACAGCTCCTCTCCACCATACACACCCGTTGATCTCAGCTCTTCTATCTAGTAGTTTAGTTGCTCAATCTGTTTTTTAGAATTGTGATTTCCCTTCTTTTGCCATTGAACGAGACGGTGTCTACACCTTTTTTACTTTTGGGCCAAAACGAATATTGGGGAGCCTAAAATTTCTTCTTTTCAAGTATCACAAATAATCTGTCGCACCTTAGGTTTTAAGTACCATCTCTCTTAGAGCGTGAATCATCTCGTAGATCTCTCTGATCTCTGGTTAGAATCTATCAAAAGTGGGGTATGGTCTGAACCCAACTCAGAGAGCCTAAGGATTACTGAATTAGCGTACATCAACAGCCAATCAATCCCAGCGAGAGCCCTATCCAATCTCTCATGTACCAAATTATCTCCGCGATGCCTATTTGACCAAGTGAAAGGTCTTTTTACCATCCCTAGGTCCACAAGAGTTCCATCATCAATAAAGTTGCGAAATGCAGTGATGGAAGATGCCAATTTAGCAATACCTTCCAATTTTTTAGCTTGTGAAATGATGGCATTAAAGTCTCTGATGACTACAACCTTTCTTCCAAATTGTTGGATAACCAGCTATAATTGGGAGAATTACAATGAACGTATCTGCTCATTGGTGTTTAAGTGCACCCCTATCAAACCCCAGCTCTCATTAAGACCATGATCAGTAATTCTTGTCACAATAAAAAATTGATTAGATTGCACGACTGATAAACCCCATTTGTAGGGTTTATCTTGTAGTGATTTTTGGGGATTTTATCACATTTTACCCACATTTATTCAACGAAATAGCATGGTTTTGTATATTCTCCTTTAATTGTGCTTGAATGTGAAAACATGCTTTTTAGGTCTTAAAATAGCTAAATTTAATTCACCTTGATTCTATTAGATGCCTTGATATGTTTGTTAAGTAATTTCAGAATTAGGAGGCAAAGATTGGATCAAAGGGAATGGAGAAAAAGCATGTAGAAATGGAGAACTCATGAAGAAATGAAAGAATCGCAAAAGCTGTCAAGCCGACCTCTTTGTACTTAATTGATCATAACTTGAGCTACAGAGGTCCAAATGATGCGGTTCCAGTTGGGTTGGAAAGCTAACATCCGGGGCTTCGAAACGATATAAGATTTACCATAGTTGCATCGCGCATAGGGGCGCGCACGCGCATGGTACGCGGACGCGCCGATGGTGGCACATGACCCACTTAATGCAATACGTGGCCAGCGATTTTAGAAGCCTTGTGGGCCCAATCCAACTCATTTCTGATACTATTTAAGCCAAGGATTGAAGAGGAATCAACATACTTTTGATCATTAGTCATAGTTTAGTAGTTAGAAGTAGTTAGAAGTAGTTTTTAGAATGAGAAGCTCTCACTTCTCATTTCTACCTTCAATTGATGATTGCTACACTTTGGTTCTTCTTTCTATCCCTTTCCTCTTGTTGTAATTTCTCTTATTTTGTTTCTAGGTTTTGTAATTGAGATCTTTTTATTCTTTTGTTTTCTTTTAATAATGCAATTTGAGATAATTCATGTGATTGTGATGTTGTTGATTGTTGTTTTGTTAATTCTTTGTAATTGTTAGTTGTTGATTCCTTTTATTCTTACAAATAAAAATGCTTTCTTTCATTACCCTCTAAGTGTTTGATGAAATGCTTGAGAGGATGTTAGAGTAGAATTCTATGTTCTTAGCTTGAGAAGGTTACTTAGGATTTCTTGAGTTTCTAGTGTCCAATTGATTGATAGTTGATAGCCATTAACTCTAGCCTTCATTAATCCAATTAGTGGAAAGCTAGGACTTATGGACTAGGATTGATATAACTCACTTGACTTTCCTTTGTTAATTGATTTAAGGATGACTAAGTGGGATTAATCCTTGCAACTACCATACTTGTGACTAGTGATAATGATG
>NC_029781.3:4035251-4036096 GCF_000817695.3 Arachis duranensis | reverse complement strand
TCCATAACCAATAACAAGAACACTACCCTGCGAGTCCTTTGAGAGATGACCCGAGGTTTAAATACTTCGGTTTATAGATTTTAGGGGTTTGTACTTGTGACAAACAAATTTTTGTATGAGAAGATTATTGTTGGTTTAGAGGCTATACTTCGACGAGAATTCATTTGTGAAATTCTAAACCGTCAAAAATCCAATCATCAAAATGGCGCCGTTGCCGGGGACTTGCAATGGTATTACATTATTGGTTATTGTGAATATTGTGAATATGTTTGTCTTTTGCTTGTTTATTAGTTTTTGTTAGGTTTAGGACTTCGTTGCTTATCTTTGTTAATTTTTGTTTTCTTTGCTATTATGAATTCTCATCCTCACTTTGGCTATGAGTTTGGCTCAAATTATGTTGTAAGAAATGGGAACTACAATGGTAATATGCATCAAGGATTTGGGCACAACCAAAGATGGGAAGAGCCTCAATCTCTCTCCAAAATAATGAACCCTCTTATCCACCCCAAGCCCTAATAGATGAATCTCTCACATTGCTACTTCAAGGACAAGTGGATATGCAAAGGAACACCCTAGAGTTTGTGACCAACTTGACCAAGGTAGTGTCTGCCTTAGCCTACAAATTTTTAAACACTCAAGGTGCTTCCGTGGCCACATGTGAGGAATCCATTGAAGATCATAGCATGAAGGAGAGATTGGAAAACCCAGTGAAAAATGAGGGAGGCTATTTTGTATTAGAGCAATTGGAGGAGCCTATGGTTATTGAAGAAAAGGAAGAAGTGGTTGAAGATTTAGGAGACGTTGAGAGTCCATGGGAATGTAGCATCATGGAAAACTCTTCTAAG
>NC_029781.3:4009427-4034892 GCF_000817695.3 Arachis duranensis | reverse complement strand
ACAATGGCTAAGTGTGGGGAGGCCCCCCTTCCCAAGCCACCATCACCTAACATAACATTCAAGTGGGTAAAATTTCTATCCCCAAGCTTCACTTTCTCACTTGAATATGGTTTGATTGAAAATGATGGGAAACTTAGAGCTCTTTGTGGAGTTAAGAGTAAGAGGGAGTGGTGTAATGGTTGGAAAAAGAATGTTAGGCTCATTAAGGTTAAACCCTCAAGGCATAAATACTATGGTTGGAGGAATGCTAAATTGTATGGGTCTAGAAGGAGAATTTGGTGCATAAAGGAGAATTCTATATGCCTACCACCCAAGTTGAATCATGATAATCAACTAGAAGATGGGTGTGAAAATAAGATATGGGATCCCGGATCACAACATGAAGACCAATTTTGGGAGCTCATATCTTGGGGAGAACCTCATCCAAGTTTGGTGAAGATGGTTGGAAATTCTATCAACCAATTGAGAGGCAAAGATCCTTGGAGATTCAAGGATGAGTACAAACATAAGCCACCATGACAATGAGCTCCTCAAAATGTCCAACTTAAGGACAATAAATAAAAGTGTTAGGTGGGAGAAACCCCACCATGATAAACTCTTTCCATTCTCTTTTAGCTTTGTTTAATAAGTGATTTGAGTTGCCATTGTAGGTAGATTTTCATTTCATATTGATTTGTTTGTAAAGATTGGATTGTTAGTATGTTGTATTCACTAGTAGTAGATGAATAAATCCTAAAATCAAATTGCATTTTTGTGAATTGTATGATATTTGATTGAATAAAGAAGAGTGTAGGCATTATAGGGAGCTCTTGGGCATTTTTTCTGCTTTTTTGGCAAAAAAAAACTTGGGTATTTTTTTTTCTGCTTTAAAAAAAAAAGGGCAACGGCGCGCTAGCACGCTGTGCGCGCGCGCGGATTGCACTTCTGCAACTTCTACTACAAAAACCAGAGAGTTGTGCGCGCTTTGTGCTCGCATTGTGCTGGGAGCACAACCTCATCCACGCGTAAGCGCGCTGTGCGCGCGCGCGCAGATTTGCACCCTGCTTTTCTCCTTCCTCCTTTCTCCTTCTTTCCTCTTCTCTTCTTCTTTCTTTCTAATTTTTTTCTTCTTCCTCTCTTAGAAATTTTTTTTTCTTTTAATATAAATGAAAATTTTAAAAAATAATAATAATAATAATAATATAATAATAATAATAATAAATAAATAAATAAAATACTAAAAAACAAAAAAAACAAAAAAAAAATTCTCTTTTTCTCCATTTTCTTTTATTACATTTGCTTATTTTCATTCATTGCATTTTAATTTTGTTTTTTTTTTACCTTGTTCTCATTTTATTTTCTAAGTTTTCCATTTTAATAATGGTGTTGAACTTTCCTACTCAATTATTGAGACTTTCTTACATTATTTTGGTGCTTCTTGACTTGTTTGATATTGTTGGGTGATGAAACTTTTAAACCAATGCTTCATCTTGTATGACTCTTATGTCTTTGTGCATTGATATGACCTTATCTTGTCTTTCATGACCCACTTCTTCTTATTTGAACTTGATGTGCCATATGCTTTTCATGCTTCGATTTTACTCTTACATCGAGTATTCGTTAATATACCATTAGCTTATATTGTTTTTTCACTTACATGCATAGCTAACATGTAGTGGGAACCTTACTCTTATTTGGCATTAGCCCCGGCCTACGTTCTACTTGTTTTGATATCTTTGTTGTAGGCCTAATTGTCGTTCTTCTTCCTTCCCTTTTAGGTTGTCCACCAAGAGAGGAAAAAGGAAAAGTTTCTAAATGGGGCAACAAACAAGTCATCCGCACAACCTTTTGAAGGAGCTCATCAATTATAGCAACCCATCCACCTTGCTCTTCTTTGCATGCACCGAGGACGGTGCAATCTTCAAGTGTGGGGAGGTCGTTCGACCGATCTCCATGGGTAAAAATTTCCTTTTCAACACCAAATTTGTTTATTTTCTTTGTTAGATTAGCCATTGCATTGCATGATAGGTTGCATGTTAGTTAGAATTTGTACATATTTTTACCACTTCTTTCTTATTAGGACTACTTGTTTAGGGTGATGATTTTCTTTCCAAGAAACTGTTTTAAGGCACCCTACCAATTTGAAAAAGAAAATTTGTGGAACTTGCTTGAAAGAATTTATTTTGGAACATGGTTTTTGAGCTAAGAACACAAGCTTGTGAGATTTGAGCCTAATTGCGTGGTTACATCTTATAACCACTTATTTTTTCTTCTTGTGTGAAATTATTCTCTTTCTATGATTGTAATCTTTAATTTGCTTGATTCTATATGTCCATTTATTCCTTGTATTCATGCATTTATATGAGTGAGGCCATCATTTCATTAGCTCACTTACCCAAATAGCCTACCTTTTACTCTCCATTGTAACCAATTTTGGGCCTACGCTTAACCCACTTATTCTCAATTTTAGCACATTACAAGCCTTAAAGCGAAAAACAATAAATGTCCTTTATTTGGATCTTTGATTAGCTTAGGCTAGTGTGTGTGAGCATCATTCAAGTGTGGAAAACTTGGGAGGGACATTGGTTGAGGTAAAAGGATGTGTTTAGTTTTGTACTCTTATATTTGGGAATCGGGTACATACTCATGTGTTAATTAAATGTAAGACCTTATGCATTGATATTCTAGAAAAAAAAAATGAGAAAAACAAAAGGAAAAAAATGATATATATGAAAATAGAAAAGAAAGAAAAAAAAAGAAAAAAAAAAGAAAGCAATAAAAGGGGACAAAATGCCCCAAAGTAAAGTTCAAATAAAATCAATGCATATGTGTGATAATCAAAAGAGAATGCATGAGTATGCGAAAAAGTGAGGAATGGGGAGTTAGATTAGTACTTAATTGTATAGGTTATTATATAGGTTAGGTGGGAAGTCTAAGCCTATCAAAGATTCAAACTTCAAGCTCACTTGACCAAATATGCATCCTACCTTAACCCTAGCCCCATTACAACCTAAAGAAAAGACCTCATAATACATGTATGCATGCATTGAATAATTGTTGATTGTTAGAAGAAAAACAAATCTTGGAAAGCATGATTAGGGGAGAATTGAGAGAATCAACCCCAAACACCGAGCGACTAGAGTGCAAACACTTCCGGTGAGGGTTCGATGCTCAACTCCTTGATTCCCGGCTTTCATGAGCGTTCTTTTTGCAAGTCTATTTGAACTTCATTTCCATACTTGAATTGGTAGGATTCATAAATCGTCATATGACCTTAGCCCTACCCGTTTATACATGCACTTGGAGGATTGATTTATTTTTAACCAAGTAGGTAAAACCATTTTGCATTTAGTTGCATCCATTTAGATAGTTGCATATAGTTTAGGTTAAATAAAGTTTATTTACATTGAATAAATGTTGATACCCTTTGTTTCTCTCTTGGCTCAAGCATGAGGACATGCTTGGTTTAAGTGTGGGGAGGTTGATAAACCCCATTTGTAGGGTTTATCTTGTAGTGATTTTTGGGGATTTTATCACATTTTACCCACATTTATTCAACGAAATAGCATGGTTTTGTATATTCTCCTTTAATTGTGCTTGAATGTGAAAACATGCTTTTTAGGTCTTAAAATAGCTAAATTTAATTCATCTTGATTCTATTAGATGCCTTAATATGTTTGTTAAGTAATTTCAGAATTAGGAGGCAAAGATTGGATCAAAGGAAATGGAGAAAAAGCATGTAGAAATGGAGAACTCGTGAAGAAATGAAAGAATCGCAAAAGCTGTCAAGCCGACCTCTTTGTACTTAATTGATCATAACTTGAGCTACAGAGGTCCAAATGATGCGGTTCTAGTTGGGTTGGAAAGATAACATCCGGGGCTTCAAAACGATATAAGATTTACCATAGTTGCATCACGCATAGGGGCGCGCACGCGCACGGTACGCGGACGCGCCGATGGTGGCACATGACCCACTTAATGCAATACGTGGCCAGCTATTTTAGAAGCCTTGTGGGTCCAATCCAACTCATTTCTGATGCTATTTAAGCCAAGGATTGAAGAGGAATCAACATACTTTTGATCATTAGTCATAGTTTAGTAGTTAGAAGTAGTTTTTAGAGAGAGAAGCTCTCACTTCTCTCTAGAATTAGGATTAGGAATTAGGGTTAGATTAGGATCTCATAGTTCTAGGGTTAATTCAAGTCTCCTTCTACTTCTACCTTCAATTGATGATTGCTACACTTTGGTTCTTCTTTCTATCCCTATCCTCTTGTTGTAATTTCTCTTATTTTGTTTCTAGATTTTGTAATTGAGATATTTTTGTTCTTTTGTTTTCTTTTAATAATGCAATTTGAGATAATTCATGTGATTGTGATGTTGTTGATTGTTGTTTTGTTAATTCTTTGTAATTTCACTTGACTTTCCTTTGTTAATTGATTTAAGGATGACTAAGTGGGATTAATCCTTGCAACTACCATACTTGTGGCTAGTGATAATGATGAAGACCCTTGACAACCAAACCTTGCCAAGACCATTTTGTTAATAAAGTTTTCTTACCATTTACTATTCATATTTCTCATCCAAAACCCCAAAATAAACAAGTCTATAACCAATAACAAGAACACTACCCTGCAAGTCCTTTGAGAGACGACCCGAGGTTTAAATACTTCGGTTTATAGAATTTAGGGGTTTGTACTTGTGACAAACAAATTTTTGTATGAGAGGATTATTGTTGGTTTAGAGACTATACTTCGACGAGAATTCATTTGTGAAATTCTAAACCGTCAAAAATCCAATCATCAACGACCTGCATTGTCACCCCTTCTCTCCAAGCCAACGCCATTCCTCCCGCCACACTATCAAGGTCTACGATAAACCAATTAATAAAGCCAGCTGCCCTTAATTTTTGCTCCACATTGCAAGCCTGGTTCTTGGGTGCTAATTGAAGGCTGGTACCCTCCACCTGATTATCCAAAATTTGATTAATACCAAGGAAAAACTTTTTCTGTTGATCATTATTTTCTTTACCCACACTCCTCCTTTTCTCTCCAGCTTGTTTGATATTGTTACCTCCTTCACTTGCCATTTGCTTTAGCCTAGGGGTCTTCCTTTTTTAGCAGCCACAGTAGCATTACTCGTATTTTCATTAGCATCAATCTGAGCTATAGGAATTATTGCGTTAATTGGTCAATTTTTTATTATTATACTTAATCCGTCGGTTATAACTCGTTCAGTTAAAATTATAAATCAGAATTGGTTTAAAACTAAATAAATACGTGCTACTTCAAGAGTACGTGGAGAACGTATTTTGCTCTTCTAACAGGTTTATCTTATAAAGTCAAACATCACTAAAAATCAGTTATAACCTATCATGCACGGACCCCGGACACAACACGATACAAAACACGCAAATTTTAAAATCTTATAAGACATGGAAATATGCATACATATAAAATATAAAATATTTTTTAACTAAATCGTAATGATATTTTGATATTTTATTGATATTAAAATATTAATTAATTTTTTTAATTATTTTTAATGTCTTATTTTGATTATATCAAGTATTTAAAATATTTTTTATTTTAATAAATAATAATATATACTATGTCTAAATTTATTTTAAGAATATATATTAAAAATAAGATTGAGTACGCTGATAAGTGATGAAAGTTAAGTGTTTAGAGAAACTTTTTTTATTTTTTATTAAGATACGGTTGGACACAGCAGCATGTCGAACGAAAATCAGTGAGTGTTGTATTCATGTTCAACACGCGAACACAATAGCAAACCGTCAATTCTGCAATATTAGGCCCACAACAAATCTATAAATACAAAATTTTAATAGAATGAACTATGCCTTGAAATCGACTACCTACACAAAAATAATACTAAAAGTTTAATAGAATTCATATTTTATTGAATAATGTATAATTAATAAAATCACTCTAATATTTTTATAAAAAATGAGCATGTTAAATATTCGTGAATAGTGAATTAAAGACATCGAAGCTAAATGGAGAAGTAGGAACGAAGGAACATGGTTTGGAATCTCTGGCAACTAAGACAAAACCACCTTATTCGACAGAGGCATTACAGCTTTCTAATCATAATCTAATTAATAATTAATTACTCTGCATAACGAAATATTACTATATTGGGTGCCTTGTATGGTACAGCTTTCTAATCATAATTTAATTAATACAGAGTTTTTCCTTTCTTTGGCAGGTGTCTTTGTCGTACAGTAAAGTGTTAAATTTGTTTAGTATATTTTTTAATAAGACAGATTAAAAATTAATTGGTTGCGAATTTAAATTTTAGTTAAAAATTTATTAGTTGTTAATGAATTTTTTTACGAGCTTTATTTAGAAGTTTATTGCTAACCAATGAATTGCTACATGCACAAGATGAAATTTAAATTCTTAATATTTATTTAAACGAACGAATGAGTTGACCACTCAATCAATCCAAGTTAATTGCTATTAGAGTGTGGTCTCCGTTACGTTGAAGAAGAACACGAGCATCCATTGGGAGAGTATGGGCCTTGAACCTGGTGATCCATGCTGCTAGCCGCTACATTGGACTTCTTTACTAAATAATTGTTGAGTAATTTTTTTTTTTTGTAAAAAACATAAAAGACCACTTTTAATTTGTGGTATTAATTCCAACCAAAATGCACTCCAACACATTGAATATCGATTTTTCAGTATTAATTCTAAATTAGCGTGATATCATTTACTTATTATATACATAATATTTGCATGCCTTTATTGTGTGAGAACCATAATATATTAATTTATAAAACAACCATAAAATAATTAATTTTTTCTTAGAAATTATAAGATTATATATCATAATTAATTTGAAAAAATGAAAAAAATATTTAAATCAGAATTTTTTGTGTGAATTTTGTAAGATTCATGTATTTAATTGATTGAAAATAATAGCTTACCATAACCCTGTTTCTCTGTCCTACTTTTTTTTTGTTTTATTTTATTTTTTTTAATATTAAAAAAAACCAAAAACAATAACAGGAAGGGAGCTTCACCAGAGCGTTGAGAAAAAGAGAGCTTAAAAAGATGCCTAATGGAACCCTCCATTTAGTTATTTTATTTAAAAATAAATAAATTCACAAATCGTTCGGATCGATTTGCACCACTAAAAGTCTAAAATTATAAAAAAATTTGTCAAACGAAATCAGTTCAAAATTTGTCAAACTTAATCAGTTCATCCATTTTCAGTTAAAAAATATAAAATTTTGATTCCTTTCACAATTTTTAAAATTATTAACAACTACAATATAAATATAGATTTTGCTAGGTAAATAATAGTTTTTATAAACAGTGTAAATAATAAGCTTTAAAATTGACTCAATAAAATAAAAATATATTACATTTCAAATTATTCACTTAAATTTTAATATTAGAATAACTATCTGCACACTTAATAAATTAAACTTTCGATATATCTATTATTCATATTATTTAATATTTTTATTATCTACTTATATTTTTTTTATAAATATATATCACTTATCTCACTTTTATTGGTTGTAACCTTGTAGGTCATCATTTTTTTTTTTCTTGACGACGATATACGAATTTCTAGAGCTTCACAGGTCAATTATACTGAGAAACGTTGAGCCAACTAATTCCAGATTTTGACTAACATATTATATATATGTTTTTGGCAGGGATTAATATGTTTTTTTTTCTTGTAAAATAGAGTGGACAATCTTTAATCTTAGGCATTGAATCATGAATACACCTACACTACACATTTATACACTCAACAGTCAACACTAATATGTTATATGTGGTCTGAAATGGTTTTTAGTTTTGGGCCATTAATACACAAAGCCCAACATATAAACTGAGCCCGAACAAGAAGGGAAATAGCAAGGCAAATTATTTGGGCTTAAACCACATTAAAGGTCAACCCCCTAAGCTTTGGGCTTAGCGCTTTGCTTCTTGTCTAGTAGGTGTCTTTTATCTGCGACAATCCCTTTAGTTTTCTAGATATCCCTCAACGGGAGTTGATGAGTTTGCTTGATGATGATGTTAATGGGGTGACAATTGTTTTTTTTTTTGGACTTACGTATGGGGTGACAATTGTTAGTCAACTCCCATAGGCTTCAGTTTTTGTTTTCTTGGGCTTAGACTCTGATAACTTACCAAAAGACAAAAACTACGCACAAGGCTTTTGCTTTGGTGGTAAAATTCCTTTTCTTGTAATAAATGTATTCGGTTTCAAAACTTAGTTAGGTCAATAGCGGATAAAAACCTAAATGTTAGGGTAAAAAATCATAATAAGCCAACTGACTCAAAAAATTACGTAAATACGCCAAAACAAAAATCGTTTCAGCAATAAGCCAGATGGTATTTTTATATAATTCGAACCAGGTTGGTTCGAATTCTAATTGTTAGTAAATCGAACCAGGTGAGTTCGAATTAGGTTTTTTTGGTTGGTAATAAATCGAACCAGCTTGGTTCGAATTAAGAGTGAACGTAATTCGAACCAAGCTGGTTCGAAATATAGAGAGAGACGGTTTCCGTGTATTCGAACCGGACTGGTTCGAATTACACAAATCATAGTTCGAACCAGACCGGTTCGAATTAGTGTGAGACTGAGCTGTATATATATGGTTCCAAACGTGAGTTAGTCTCATTAGAGGGAGTAAGATGGCTAGTGAGGAGAGTTTTGTGGTTTTGGTGCACCACAGAGGATCTGTTAATAGAAAAACTCGTTCCGGAGTAAAGTTCACAGATAAGAATCCGCTATGTATTGTCATAACATCTACGACGAGTTATGATGACCTTGTTAGTGCTGTACTAATGAAGCTCGGTCTGGATGGTGCGAAGCGGGTAAAGAAGTTTTTCTATCGCATTCCAGTCACGGTGCTACAGAATACCGTGAAGTATGATTGCTTCACGATTAATAATGATGTGGACTTGCAAGTAATGTTTCTTTGTCGGCGGCAGTTTCCGGAGGTGAGGACACCGGAGTTGTTGGCACGGCTGGTTGATGTTGTATCCAGCTCCGGCGGTTCGAACAGGAATACGAACACGTTAGCGAATCCAGCAGGTTCTAGTTCCCGGCCTGCCGTTGCTTCCTCGTCCATCCCTGTGTACGAACCAGTGGTCCAACCTGTCGCCTCCCCGTCTTTTGTTGTTGACCTCAATGGCACCGAAGGCGACGAGGTAGTGGAAAGGGAAAATTTGTCGAACGCTTTAGTGGGAGTTGCACCTGTTGGCGTAGGAGACAGTTTTCTGGTTGATGAAGAGGAGGATGAAGTCGAGCCGGATATGATTGACGATGACAGCGCTGATGATATTGGAGCGACTGGGCCTGCATTGGAGGTAGGTGGTTCTAGCTCTGGCACACAGCAGTATCCACCACATTTTTCCTCGTTGGACTTGGACGCCATGAGACATGAGGGGGTATTAGGGCACGCTGTTGGATTCGGAGCTAGAGATGCGGAAGGGACTACTGGTCTGACAGAGTTCCAGGTTGGTCAGCAATTCCAGGATAAAGATGAGGCCCTTTTAAGTGTGAAGACTTACAGCATCCGGCGAGGGGTACAGTACAAGGTGGTGGAGTCCGATCACCGCCGGTATGTGGGCAAGTGTTCCGAGTTTGGGAATGGGTGCACATGGTTGATTCGACTGAGTCTCCGGAAGCGCAAGGGCATTTGGGAGGTCAAACGGTACAATGGACCTCACACTTGCCTGGCCACATCCATCTCGAGTGACCACAGGAGTTTGGATTATCATGTGATTTCGGCGTTCATTATGCCAATGGTTAGGGCCGATGCATCCGTGAGCATCAAGGTGCTCCTGAACGCCACGGCAGCGCACTTTGGTTTTAGGCCGACTTACCGGAGGGTTTGGATGGCGAAGCAGGAATCTATTGCCCTCATCTACGGTGAATAGACTATAACATAACAAAAAAAGTACAAATCAGTATCATACATAATTGAACTTTAATGAAAAAAATACATCAAACGTGAATCATCTAAACAGATGCGACCCAGTACCACAGCGACGGGCTACCCGTGCCCTCTGACCTCGGTGGATAAACGGCTCCTCATCCTCGATGTCATCCCCATCATCCGGTGGGGCAGGCTGTGCTGGTGGCGCAACATGCAGGGGTGCCGCCGAAATCCCTGCGACAGACTCTGATGCAGCGGTGAAGGCGGATGGAGGAGTACCTCTGAGACAGAACTGGTGACCAGTGGATGAGGATGGAGGCTCATTCAGATCAACATCTAACGGGGCCTGTGTGCCTGAGGTCTGACCACCACTGCGTGGAGTCGCGTCCCCCTGCATGATGGCGGTGATCTCCTCTAGGAAGCGTGGACTCCCAAAGTCCCCAACAAGCGTGTCTGACCCAATAAAATCTGACCACTGTGATCCCGAGATGCGCCAAGGTGTCCCCCCTGCTCAGGCTGGTCATCGGCTGGCACACCAACGAAGTAATCTCCAAGAGGGCCTGATCCAAGTACAGCGTCACCTGTGTCAGCCCCGTCACCCATCCCTGTACCATACCACTCACCTGCATGACCCTGATCGTGTGTGCTAGTACCAGCAGCTGCATCAGCCCCCGAACCACCCCCACCAACGTGCTCGTGCTGATCGTCGTCGTCGTCCCCATGGACAGCACGACCCCTCGCCCTACCTCGCTGGCCTCGTCCTCCGCCTCTAGCGGGACCGGCGTCGTAATCATCGTGCACAGCATGATCAGGCCACCTCCACTCACGCTGGCTCCGCCGTGTCCCCACACCCATCCTCCTCTCAACCCTACGCCTGTCCGGCACGTCCTCAGGACGATCCATGTCAGGAACTCGCCCCGGACCCCGTTGTGAGGCCTCAAATGGAATAGGAACTGCTCTAGGATCCCCCAACTGCGTCTCCGGAGACAAGAACCTCTTCCCATGCTGACTCCACCAGTCAAGGAACGCATGCGACGGTCCGGGGTCGGCAACAACGTCGAACCTCAGCACACAGTCCTGACGAGAGTCCCAAAGGAGATGCCACTGCTGCAAAGTAGACGGGAACCATCGGTCGCCGCCTCTACCGTCCTTGGACATCAAAAAATCAATGTTCAGGGCGGGATGCAGAGGGGGCTGAACCCCACCAAACTGCGGGAGAACACGATCTATCTGATGCCACTCTATCACAGCAAAGTAGATCAGCGCGGTGACAGAGCGCCACAACGCCATATGCCGAGGCTCCAAAACCTCTGGATGCACAACCTGAAGTACGTCGGGACTACTGTACGGCATCCATAGAAACTGCAAAAGGAACTCACCCTTGTCAGGGCAACTGTAGCACACAACTAGAAATGCTTGATTCTAAAAGGACACTTGTTAACTAGCATACTCACCTCCCTGTCCTGTAACCGGTCTATCCTGAGTCTCCACATCTGCACTCTAGGACCCTTCTCGCTCCCGGAAGGGTTGTAACCTGACCATCTGCACCATACACATGTGTTACATCAACTGAAATATGTGTTCAAATTATGCAATAGAATATTAATGAATACGCAGTTATGTATGTCAAATTGAAATAGAGAAGGCCTAGTATAGTACCTCGAGGCCAACGGCCAGCTCAACTCCTCATATCCTGCAGGCCTAAACCGAGGAAAGCGCCAAAAGATCCAAGACTGAAGTAGCTGAAGCGGGCCCGCTAACTTGACGACATGTCTGTTCGCCACTCGGCACATGCACCGGTACAACCAAGCCAGTGCGGCAGAACCCCAGCTGTAGGTACCCAGCTCCTCCAGCCTCGCTACGTACGGAAGCCATCTGATGTGAATCCGGTTCCCTGACTTGTCCGCAAACAGCTACGTGCCCAGCAACATCATGATGTACGCACGGGCATATCGGCGCACAGTCTCGTCATCTACATCCTCAGGGCACTCACCGAAAGTCTCATGAAACCAGCTGCAGTTCACTGCGTACTTCTGAACCTGGCTGGGAGGAGGTATAACTCCGAGCAACTCCTGGAACCAGACCCAGGCTGTACGGCCACCCTCGATGTATATATGGAACTCTGACAAGCACCCGCTCACGTAACGGCCGTCCACTGGCAAACCCAGCTGGTATGCCACGTCCTGGAGTGTGATCGTGCACTCTCCGAACGGCATATGGAACGTGTGCGTCTCGGGACGCCATCGCTCTACGAATGCACTCACAAGGGCCTCGTCTAGCCGGAACCAGCGGTCGTTCAGCCTTGCAAGATGGTATAGACCTGCCATCTGCAAGTACGGAACGTATCTGTCATCAAGTCACATGCCCTGCTGCCGCCGCATGCTCCTAATGCATCGCTGGGGCTGCGCACGAAACGAACCGCATAGTTAGAACCAGCTTAAAAACCAACCACAACCATAAGCAGCACGATAAATCATCAACATACCATTCTGCTAGATAAAACCGCATAACATTACATGAAAGATAAGCAACTGGAAAACAAATCCATAGACGGCACAACTAAACCGCTAAAATAAACCAGCATAACGAGATCCACTAACAAGAAACAGCTTAACTAAACTGGTTTACGTAAAAGAGCTAGGGTAAAACAACTACCATAAAAAAAGTCAAACAAATCACCAACATAGAACCACTAACGAAAACCACCTACCCTAAACCACTAACATAAACCGCTTGTATAAACCACTCGCAAAAACCGCTAACATAAACCACCAACATAAACCACCAACAGAAACCACTAACTTAAACCACTAGCATAAACCACTAACTTAAACCGCTAACTTAAACCACTAACATAAATCACCAACAGAAACCACTAACTTAAACCACTAGCATAAACCACTAACTTAAACCGCTAACTTAAACCACTAACAGAAACCACCTACATAAACCACTAGCATAAACCACTAATATAAACCACCATCTAACCCACATGCAAAACCACTAAGGCACAAATACCGCTAGAATCAAAAATATTTCCGTACTAACCTCCTCGTTGATGACCCCGGCTATATGAGCGACTCCGTCCAAGCGATATAACCGTGCCGGATCGTCCCCCATGAGCAGAGTATTCCGTTCAGGTCTTCCTCGGAGAGAATCTGGGTCGTTTTCTCTGAGATTTTGTGGGGTAGGGGGTAGGAATAATAGTTCGAATGAGGGTGATTCGAACTCCTTATATAGCCGAATCACCCATAATTCGAACCACCTTGGTTCGAATTATGAAGGAGCACGCCAAGTGTAATTCGAACCAGCTTGGTTCGAATTACATGGTTTGGTTTCCAATGAATAATTCGAGCTAGGCCAGTTCGAATTACGTGCAAGAAGAGTTCGAACCAGCTTGGTTCGAATTACGTTCAAACTTCCTCTCCCCTAATTCGAACCACCCTGGTTCGAATTATTAAGGTTTGTAGTTCGAACCACCTTGGTTCGAATTACATAAAGATAGTGTTTGACTTATTGCTGAAACGATTTTCGGTTTGGCGTATTTACGTTAGACCCTTCTTGCCTTGGCTTATATAAGTTTTTTACCCTAAATGTTATGCGTGCGAGTGTATAGGGCACATAATTATTGATTTATTGTAATATTGTTTGCCTTTACATAGAAATATATAATCAATTTAAATTGATTAAATAATTAATTTATTTATCTACTTAAATAAGTATTCTTTGACCTATCCAATTGAAAAATACTGTAAAAAAAATAATTCTATTTTTTTATAATTTATAAAAATTTATACCAATCTTTTATACCGTAAAATTTAACTATTTTATTTTTTAATGATATCACATCAATATTTTTAAATATATGACAATATATGAAAATTAACTAATTATCACCCAAGATTACACTAAATATTTTTACCTTGATATATCCTATTTGGGAATAAAATATTCCTTAGTCCAAATGTTTTTTGTCGTTGTAGGAACCAAATTTCAAAAAAAATGGTATAGGAATTCAATTGAAAAGAAAAAAAATATAGAAATCTAATTAAAAATTTAGTGAAATTATAAAGACCAACAAAATAATTAAGGTGAATTCTATGGTGTAGAAATAAATTTTTTTCTACACGTGAAGAAACTAAATTGGCATAGGTTTAGGAGTGACACCTATCTCTTGCTATTATTGTTTTGATCAGATATGACAAGACAAATACAATAAAATTCAAATTTTGTCTTTTTCAGTTAAACATTAATACTAATGAAACTTTAATTACAGATATATTTTTGTTGTATTAGATCAAAAAAAATTAGGCAAAAAAAACAATAATTTTTGGACTGTAATGGATTACTATTAAAGAAATATATTTTATTATATTTATTTTATCAATAAAATTCATTAGTTTTTATTAAATATTTAAGTATGCATAAATAATATTAAATACTACAAACAATAAATCACCAAAAAATACTACAAATAATAAATATTAAAAAAATAAACATTCAAATTCAAAATTTAATCTCTAAATTATTGTGTATAATATTAAATTTTTTTTACATTTTGTATAAGAAATTAACAAGTGTTATTTTTATTTTGTGAGAGTACCTTTAAAAAAAATTTGTCAATAATACTAAATTTTTCTTACATTTTTCTTTAGTCCATGAATTATTTATTTTTTAAAATTAATTTATAATATTTCGATTTATAATAAGAATGATAATTTATTTAGAATTACAAATATAACAACAAAGTTAAATTTAAAAAGATGAGTGATATGTTTTAATTTGGTATAAATGTAATCATAATTAAGAGAGTCTTATTTGTATTTTAAAAATTAAAAAATAAATAAAGTTCATCAATTGGAGGGTCGATTTTTTGTATTTTAAAAATTAAAATTCACAAATTAAAAGATCAGATTTATATAAGTTTACAAATCAGAAGGTCCATTTTGTGTTTTTTAAATTTCAAAAAGTTAAACTTTTCAAATTAAAATGTTAGATTTGTGATCTCCATATAAAAAAACACACCAAATTTCATACGTTATTGAAAAAATACTATTATGAATTCAATATCAAAATTAAAAGTGTTTATGAATTAGCTATAAAAAATTCTTTAATCCATGAATTATTTATTTTTAAATTAATTTATAATATTTTGATTTATAGTATGAATGATAATTTATTTAGAATTACAAATATAACAACAAAGTTAAATTTAAAAAGATGAATGAAAAAAATTTAAAGAACAAAACTGGAGTCTAAAACATAACCCAAATTATTTGGTACATATGAATATTTTTTAAAATGTTCAATATTTAAAATTATTTATACGCATGAATATTTACTTAGGTTCAAGTTTTGCATATAAATATTTTTTCATCTTTTTAAATTTAACTTTGTTGTTATATTTGTAATTCTAAATAAATTATCATTCTTATTATAAATCGAAATATTATAAATTAATTTTAAAAAATAAATAATTCATGGACTAAAGAAAAATGTAAGAAAAATTTAGTATTATTGACAAATTTTTTTTAAAGGTACTCTCACAAAATAAAAATAACACTTGTTAATTTCTTATACAAAATGTAAGGAAAATTTAATATTATACATAATAATTTAGAGATTAAATTTTGAATTTGAATATTTATTTTTTTAATATTTATTGTTTGTAGTATTTTTTGGTGACTTTATTGTTTGTAGTATTTAATATTATTTATGCATACTTAAATATTTAATAAAAACTAATGAATTTTATTGATAAAATAAATATAATAAAATATATTTCTTTAATAGTAATCCATTACAGTCCAAAAATTATTGTTTTTTTTGCCTAATTTTTTTTGATCTAATACAACAAAAATATATCTGTAATTAAAGTTTCATTAGTATTAATGTTTAATTGAAAAAGATAAAATCTGAATTTTGATGTATTTGTCTTGTCACATTTGATCAAAGTAATAATAGCAAGAGATAGGTGTCATTCCTAAATCTATACCACGTTAGTTTCCTCATGTGTAGAAAAAAATTTATTTCTACACCATAGAATTCACCTTTATTATATGGTTGCAACTAGCCACCATACGTACCTAAAGCCTAAAGGTGGCGCATTATAATTACTTCTACATATACGGCCATGTGAATGAAGAATGAGCCTTAGCTATACCTCGAACTCGCTCATGCTACACAACACAAATTAAATGATGGCTTCCTCATTTATTATTATGCATAGATTTGTGTGTCAAATTCGACACACAGAAACTCCTACATAAAAAAAAAGCATTGTTTGATTTTATTAGATATGCATAGCATGCACAAAACTTTGTTTGAATTGAAAATAAATTATATTTTAGTATTTTATTTTATTTAAAATAAATATAGAAATAAAATAAAAATATATTTAGTGATTAAAAAATTAAAAAAATTCAATCTTTATCTTAAAAAATTTTAATTTTTTGTATTTTCACTCTGAAAATATTTAAAAAATTGAAATTTTATGTTTCACAATTGAAATTTTAGTTTTGATCTCTAACTACTAAACACAATATTGATTCAACAAATACTACATGTTCTAGTAAGGATACTCCTTTCGAACTATATGTCGGCTTTACGTCAGTCCTGGTGCATCCGTCAGCTCGAACTAAAATTGGAATACCCTCGCGAACTCGAACTCGAGCGTGGTACCTGCAAAAGGGACTCTGACGCTCAAGTCAGTAAAAAATTACTTAAGAAAACGAGTATATAATTAGTGAGTTGTTTGTTTGATAATCTGCCCTCTCTTGTTGATCCTACGCTCGTTTTTATAGACTGGTTAGTGACAAATAAGTCATCCATTCGAACCGAGATCGTCGTGGCTGACTTTTAGGCGAGATTGTGGAGAGTAGTTTATTAGGATAACGTCATTTTATTTCGAATGTGGGTTGACGTGTCGAGGTATAACAAGATCCGTCCGATGTTATAGGGATACCGTACACAGCCTCCAAGCTTGACTTGGAAAACGTTGTTTTAGCAAGTTGAGCTTACCCTGTGTAGTTATACCTCGGTGCTTAATGGCAAGTATGTAGCCCCCAAGCGCAACGTGCGTTGCCACTATTTCAAACTTGGCAATTGGGCTGAAATTAGTTTCTTAGCCTATTGGGATATGGACCGTTTGTGTTGGGCACATGAATGGTTTTTTACTAATTAACTTCCCACTAAGTGGGTTGTAATTAAAACTTTTTCCGTCTTGTCATTGGGAAGAAACACGACGTGCGACTTGGAATCATTTTTGCTTAATTGGAAAAGGACATGTCTTCAAGAGGTTTGTCTTATCTTCTTCCTGTCTCTTTCTTTGTCTCAGTCTCTGTAAAAAAATGGTTAGAGAGAAAGATAAAATCAAGGTTGTTGAGGTTAACATAGAGAACTCTATCACTAGGTTCATGATGACGTAAGGACTCATGCGTCATCGTACAGCGACATCGCGTCGCTTCGTGAGCTTCAGGCCTTGAAGCTTGTTGAAGATGGCTCAGGTGTTCACGTCGAACTCCTCCCCTGCACTAGTGAGGAGAGAGTCTGCGAGAGGAGGGGCGATTGGGGGTATTTTTACATGTACATCCATTGCTTCACTGAGTTGCATGTGAAGTTCTCCTTTACTGATATTGAATGTCAAGTTTTGACCCAACTTAACTGCTCACCTTCACAGTTACATCCTAATTCCTGAGCATTTTTGCGCGCCTATGAGGTTTTTATGGACTTTTTAAGATATCCTCCTTCTCTGAATATTTTCTTTTCTCTGTTTCAGTCCAAGGGAGTGCGGAAAGACCTTTGGGTTTTCTTAAGTAGCTACCCTGGGCGTTCCCTTTTCCTTTTGTATAAATCATCGTTTAAAAATTTTAAATCTTTGTTTGTGAAAGTTCAATCTATAGAGGCTGAGTACCCTTTCTACCTAGATGACGAGCTAGTAGAAAAGTTTCCCCTATATTGTTGTTCAGAGCCGATGCAAATACTTGAGGCTGATGAGAGGAGCAAGGAAGATGAACTCGTGTTGGATTTTCTTATAGAAAGTTTTGCTACTGGTGAATCTTTGTCTATTTCTGATTTGTTGCGTTTTGATAAAGAGAATGATAAAGAAGGACTGAGATTGTATATAGGTAATCGTGATCTTATATTTTTAATTTTTATGACTTCTGGTTACTAATGTTTTTCTTTGCATTTCTTGTAGGTGGGAGGGTTCCGAACTTGAGCACGGCTCGGTTCCAATCGTATCTGAAAAAGAAAGGTGAAAGAGGGGGAGCGTTCCTGGAGTGGTGAAGGAGGCGGGTGGGGACGCTGCCTATTCTTCTGCTCAACCTCCTCCCTCTCCAAAAAGGAGAAGAGTTGAGTCGGAAAAATCTCTCGAGGTGTTGTTTAAAGGTGATCATGGTGTTTCTGGCAAGTATGTTTTTGAAAGGCAAAGAAACTTGCATGGGTTTTATAGCTGGGGTGAATCCTCACTCTGTTTGGAATGACCAATTTCCGATCTCTGAGCTTGCTGATTGTGTGTCCCAATATCTTGACGACATGAGTCTGACTCGTCGGACTGAGGTTGAAGGGATGGGAAATTTATCCAGGTAGGCTTTCTATTTGTCGTTTCTTTAGTTGCTCCTTTTTTATGGGACTGTCTCACTATGTTCCTTGTTGCCTTTTGCAGATTGTCGCTTCTCGTCTGTTGTATGTTGGACGTGCTACCGAGTTGCTAGGCTCGGAGCAGTAGGTTGCTGTTGAGAAGGTGGTTAACCTCGACCGTTCTGTTAAGGAAAAAGAGGATGTGATTATTGATAACACTTCCAAGATGAAGGACATGGAAAACGAGGTTTCTCGTCTTCAAGATCAGATTCGGTTGCTTCAGAATGAGATAAGGGAGAATAATAAGACCAAAGGAGATATGACTGCCCATATTCACGAGCTTGAAGAGGAAGGAATGGACATGTTCATCGCTGGCTTCAACCGTGCCGTCAGTCAAGTTTGTTATTTTCTCCCGAGTTTGATGTCGGGAGGCTTGACGTAGCTAAGATAGTGATTGGTGGGAAGCTTGTGGAAGTCGAGGCAAATGAAGGGCACACTAAAAACGTTCCTCCCCCTTCTTGAAAAATATTTGGATAATTGTATTTTGTTCATCTGACTGTAGTTATTTGGAAGTTTGTATTTTGCTTTCCGATTCGATCGGGATATTTTGAACTATTTTATCCGACGTTTTGGTGTCGGTTTTGACTATATGGTATTTTATGAATTGCATATGGATGAATGATGTTTCCAACTTCCGTTTTGTTGGTTAGATATTGATTATTAACAAGTATAAGTTGTAAGTAATCGGATAGAGACAAAGAGTTAGATTTATTTGTATGCAAAAAAGGCCTTTCCGTTTGGAAGGTGTAAAGTGGTCAGCCTCGTTAAAACCTATCCGAGTAAAACCCTCCTTAGGGATAAAACCTCGTGATCAGGAAAAAGAGTACATGGCCACTCCACTTTTACAAGGGAAGTTCAACTGTAATAGATCTTTAGAGATGAAATATTCCAAGTGTTGGGGAGGGCCATTCCATCCAACATTTCGAGAGAATGTGCTCCTTTTCCAATGACTTTGGAAGCTCGGAAGGGGCCTTCCCAATTAGCAGCTAGTTTTACATGTCCTGGTGGTTTCCAAACTTCTTCGATTTGTCTCAGCACCAAGTCTCCTTCTTTTAGGGTTTTCGGCCGTACTTTTTTGTTGTATTGTTTTTGCATAGCTGCTTGCATGGCTCTTTGCCTGAGTTCAGTTAGACTTTGCTCCTCGCTTATTAGATCAAGCTCGGCCATCCTGGCTTCCGTATTGTTCTGTTCGCCGAAGTACTTGGTTCGGGTAGACCATTGACTAATTTCAACGGGGATCATGCATTCGGCGCCGTAGACTAGTCAGAACGGGCTTTCTTTTGTTAAGGACTGTGGTGTTGTGTTATAGCTCCACAACACTTCTGGTATAAGTTTTGCCCAACGTCCTTTAGCATTTGTTAGTTTCTTTTTTAAGGCCTACAAAATAACTTTGTTAGCTACCTCCGCGAGCCCATTGATTTTTGGGTGTTCGACGGAAGAAAAATGATGTTTGATATGCAGATCGGTTAAGTATGAAGCAATTTTATCTGTGAATTACTGGCCATTATCGGATATGATTTCTCTAGGTAATCCGAATCTACATATAATTGATTTCCAAATAAAACTTTGTACCTTTTTTGCTGTGATTTTTGCAAGTGGCTGCGCTTCTATCCATTTTGTGAATTGTGAAGTAGTCAATAGCTACCAAGAGGAGATTTACCCGTCCTGGTGAGACTGGGAATGGTCCGAGTATATTCATCCCCCATTTGTGGAATGACCAGCTAACATCGGAGGTATGTAACAGTTCGGCAGGGCTGTGAATGAGTGGTGCGTATTTTTGACATGCATCACACCTTTGTACTTTATTCCTGCAGTCTTCCCTTGACGTCGGCCAGTAGTATCCTGCTTGGAGGATTTTTGCTACTAAACTTCTACTTCCGGCATGGTGTCCATAGGCTTCGTTGTGTACTTCCTCCATGGCGTTTTCTGCTTCTGTTCGGCTAAGGCATTTTAGTAATGGTCTAGAAACACCTTGTTTGTATAGGTCCGTTCCCATCATAGTATAATGGTTTGTTTTGTATCTGAGTGATTTCGGGTTTTTATTTTCTGGTATTTCTGTAGTTCTTAGGTAGCGAATAAATGGGTTCGCCAATCTTCATCCTCTGACATACTTAGAACAGATTTGGTATCTAGACTTAGTTCTGTTAGTGTGAGGTTCAATTTGTCTGATAATCGGTTACTCTGTAAGTGGCTAGTTTAGATAAAATATCAGCCCTATGATTTTGTTCCTTAGGTATATGTGATATTTCAAAATGTTGGAAAAGCTGTATCATAGTTTTGACCGAGTTTAAATACTTTTCTAAGAGTGGATCTCGTACCTGGAAGTGGCTGTTTACCTGCTGTACTATGAGGAGAGAATCGCAGTATACCTTTAAGTTTGTGACTTTTATTTCTTTGGCTAGTCTTAGGCCTGCTAAGAGTGCCTCATATTTGGCTTGGTTATTGGTTGTCCCAAAGAGGAATTTGATTGACTGCTCGGCTCGAACTCCAGTAACGTCTTTCAGAAGGATTCATGGTCCACATCCGTTCTCGTTTGGTGCGCCATATACGTATTGCTTCCATGTTTTGAGTGTTTTATCTTTGTTTATGAACTCTGAGATGAAGTCTGTCAATTCCTGGGCTTTAGGAGATCCTCGTGATTGGTATGAGATATCAAATTCAGAGAGATTTATTGTCCATTTTGTGAGTCGGCCTGCCAAGTCTGGTCTTGATAATATTTGTCGTAGGGGGTGACCGTTCCGGACTATAATGGGATGTGTTTGGAAATAATGTCGCAGATGCCGAGCGGTGATGACCAAACCAAATGCTAATTTTTCTATCATCGAGTATCTTATCTCGGCATTTTGTAAGACTTTACTCACGAAGTACACTGGGTGTTGCTCTTTTCCTGTTTCCTAGGATGTGTTTTAATTCGGAAAAGGCTTTTTCACATTCGTCCGTCCAGATGAACTTGTCAACTTTCTTCATGGTGTTAAAGAAATGGTATGATTTGGTAGCTGCTGCTGGTAAGAACCGGGATAGGGCGTCTAGGCGACCTGTGAGGCGTTGTACTTCTTTGACCGACTGAGATGACTGCATGCTTATGACGGCTTGACACTTGTCGGGGTTGGCTTCTATTCCCCTGTTTGTGAGCAGGAATCCAAAAAATTTACCTTTCTGTACTCCAAATGCACATTTTTCTAGGTTTAGCTTCATATTGTATTTTTGAAGCTGTTGAAAAATTTCAGTAAGATCGGCTTCGTGCTGTTTCTCTGATCTTGACTTGACAACCATGTCGTCGACGTATATCTCGATGGTTCTCCCAACTTGATCTTTGAAAATTTTATCCATCAGTCTCTGACAAGTTGTCCCTGCGTTTTTTAGTCCAAAAGGCATTGCTTTATAGCAAAAGTTACCTTGGTCGGTTACAAATGCCATCTTATCTTCATCATCTGGGTGCATTCATATTTGATTATAATCGGAATAGGCGTCCATGAAGCTTATCACTTGGTATCCTGAGGTGTCGTCTACTAGCCTATCAATGTTCGACAGTGGGTAAGAATACTTCGGGCAAGCCTTGTTCAAATCTGTAAAATCTACACACATTCGCCATTTTTCCGAGCTCTTCTTCATCATTACCACGTTTGCTAGCCACAAGGAAAAGCAGATTTCTCAGATGAAACCTGCATCAAGTAATTTTTGTTTTTCTGCTGCTGCTGCTGCATTTCTTCTCTCTGTGCCCAGATTTCGTTTCTTTTGTCTTATAGGTCAGGCATTGGGGTTGACTGCCAACTTGTGACATATGAAGTTTGGATCAATCCCTGGCATATCAGCAGGTGTCTAAGCAAACAAATCGGCATTGGAATTTAGTGTATCTACCAGATTTTGTTTTGTTTCTGTAGAAAAAACGGAATTGATGTTAGTGAACTGGTTTGTCTGTCTGAGTTGTCCTTTTTGAGGTCATCTGTTGGGGCTGGGTGACTATTGTTGTTTCTTGGATCCATCTCGGCCAGGGTTGGGATGTTTTCTGAGTTGTATACTGAATGGATTCTTGGGATGTTCTGCTTTGAGATGGTCTTTAAACCTGCATTGTAACATTGTCTGACTTCTTTGTGGTAGGTATACACTGTCGCCACTATGTTATCCTGCACAGAGAACTTCATACAGAGATGAATTATGGAGACAATGACTCCGAACGAGTTAAGGGACGGACGTCCCAAAATAACATTATAAGGACTAACACAGTCGACTACTAAAAATTGAATATTTAGCGTTTTTATGTTTGGGGATTCCCCTAATGTTGTTCTTAACCATACCTAACCTGATACAGGGACTGTTTCGCTGGAGAACCCTACCAATTCTCTGCCTGATGGTTGTAATGCCTTGTTACTTAGTTACATCTTATTGAATGTGGAGTAGAACAAGACATCGACACTGCTTCCTGGGTCGAGTAGGACCTTTTTTACTGTTAGCTCTCCCACTTGCATTGAGATCACCACTGGATCATCTAAATTCGGGGCCTGAGACTTAAAGTCAGTAGTACCGAAGATAATCTGGGCTGCTGAGGCCGAGGTTGGCAGCCCTTGATGAGATCCTCCCATTATCATCATGGATCAGTAACTTCTCTTCCTGGCTGTATTAGTAGCTCGTCCTCCAGCGAAGCCACCTGAAATGTAGTTTATAACTCCCTTAGAAGTAGGGGTTTCGACCGGTCCATGCCAAGTCCTTTTTTCTTTATGATCCAAACTATAGCTCGATCTGTCGGTGTCCCTGGTTGCTTCTTTCTGGTTTCTGCAAGTGACATATTTTTCCAGTAAGCCCTGCCTTGCTAATCTTTCCAGCAAGTCTCTAGCTACCACGCATTCATCAGTGGTGTGGCCGAACTTTTAGTGAAATGCACAATGTTTGCTTCTGTTGACATACTTTTGATCCTGGTATGTTCCTGTTTTGCTCAGTGGTTTTATTAGTTTGTTGTGTAGTGTCTCCTTAATAATGTCTTCCCTTTTGGTGTTGAACCTGGTATATGAGTCAAACTTTGGGGTTAGTTTGAAAGGCCTTTTGGAGTCTTTATTTTGGGGCCTTTGAGATTTTTCTTCTTCCTTCCTTGATGGTGGTCTTTCATTCCTCCGAGCTTCGCGTAATTCTTCTATTTTGATTTGTCTAGTCGCTTTGTTTCGGAATTCCTCCAATGTCTTTGGTTTCGCAACAGCTATTGCTTCCTGGAATTTCTCAGGTTAGAGACCACTGTTTATGGCATGTAGCTGCACTTCTGGGTTGAGATTAGGGATTTTCATGGCTGCTGTGGTGAAGCGTGTCATGTAATCCTTCAGACTCTGTTGTCCTTACTTGATCATACTGAGGTAGTCTGAATCTCGCACATAGATTTTGGATGCCGTAAAGTGGTTTATAAATAATTTGGCAAATTCGGCAAAGCTGGATATTGAACCTGCAGGCAAGTTGGAAAACTATAATAAGGCGGATCCATCTAAAAAAATTGGAAAAGATCGGCACAAGATGAGATCGGAGTCACTGTTAAGGAATATCATAAATTCAAATTTTGTGACGTAAATTTTAGGATCTCTGATCCCCTTGTAGGGTGTTAGAGTCATTGGAAGTTAAAATTTTTAGGCATTTTAAAATTCATTATTTCTTTAGAGAAGGAGTCTGTCCGTCGTTTTTTGTTTTGAGAGGAGTTTCTCCTGTCTTTGCGTTTGACTCTGATTGTTGTTCTTCATGGGGATCGGCATTGACTTTCTTATGATCATCCTTTTTCCCGCCCTTGTTCTGCACAACTGCTAACAATTCGGCCATTCGCTGGTTTTCGGCCTGAAAGACGGCGTTAGCTGCCAAGAGCTCGGCGTTGGTCGGATTGACCTATGGTGTTACTGAATGATCCGTTATGATTGGACTTCGTGAAAAGAAGAGGAAATGCAAAATGAATATAGTGGTGTTAAATCAAAACTAAAAGCGAGACGCGGCCCCACGATAGACGCCTAATATTCTAGCAAGAATACTCCTTCCGAGCTATATGTCGGCTTTACATCAGTCTTGGTGCGTCCATTAGCTCAAACTAAAATTGGAATACTCTCGTGAACTCGAACTCGAGTGTAGTACCTGAAGAAAATCTCATGCCCTAAGCTGTTCAAGCTGTGATGTTGATGGTTTGATGAATCAGAAGGGATTAAGAGAGGGAGAGAGATAGGTTCTTCTCATTGTTGGAGAGAATGAAAAATTCCCCTTAGAAAATATTTGTTGAGTTATTACACCTTATATACTATGTACTTTTTTTTTTATGTACTCACACTAAAAAATAATTACAATGGTAAACCTATTATTGATAAAGAAATAATCTAGGTAACACCCTCCCGCAAGCTAGAATTGTGTAAATCTAACAATCCTAGCTTGGAAACATTGGCAAGAAAAGGACCCGGTGGCAGAGCTTTGGTAAGAAAATCAGCAAGTTGATCCTTGGAACGAACTGGCATAAGATGAATGAGACCAGACAAATGCTTTTCACGAACAATGTGGCAGTCCACTTCAATGTGTTTAGTTCTTTCATGAAAAATGGGATTATTGGCAATGTGAATGGCTGACTGGTTGTCACAGAATAGAGTGATAGACTTTTGAAGCGGCAAGCCAATGAAATCCATTAAGAAAGATAACCAACTAGCTTCACAAGTGGCAACAGCAAGAGACCTATATTCAGCTTCTGCAGAGGACTTGGCAACTGTGGTTTGCTTTTTACTCTTCCAGCTAATGAGCGAGTTCCCAAGCATGAAGCAATAACCAGAAATAGAGCGACGAGTATCGGCACAGGTAGCCCAGTCAGCATCGGCAAATCCAGTGAGATGCAGATTAGAAGTAGAGGAGAAGAAGAGACCAGTTGCAGGTCGGCCTTTTAAATATCGGAGTACACGAAAAGCAGCCTGTAGGTGA
>NC_029781.3:3967717-4009169 GCF_000817695.3 Arachis duranensis | reverse complement strand
AAGATCACCAAGATCCTTTATTTTGAATTTGTCATCCAAATCTTGCTTGATGGAATTGATTTCACCAATGTCATTCCCGGTTAAAACCAAGTCATCAACATATACTAGAATGGTAGTGAAGCTTTGAGATTGTTTCTTAATGAAGAGTGAATGATCATCAAAAAACTGCTTATAACCAGCATCCACAAGAGTCTGAGTGAGCTTAATATTCCATTGCCTGCTAGCTTGCTTAAGTCCATATAGAGACTTTTGTAATTTGCAGACCAAACCTGGTTGTGACACATCCAAACCGGGTGGTATCCGCATGTAAACTTCCTTGTCCAAATCTCCATGAAGAAAGGCAGTGTTGACGTCCAGCTGTTTCAAATGCCATTTCTTTGCCGCTGCTAATGCTAACATCACTCGTAGGGTAGTCATTTTGACAACTGGACTAAAAGTATCACCATAATCTACTCCTTGCACTTGAGTGAATCCTTTTGCAACTAGCCTCGCTTTGTGCCTTTCTATGGTGCCATCGGGATTGAATTTTACCCGAAAAACCCATTTGCAACCCACAGCCTTCTTGTCTTTTGGGAGTTCAGTGAGACACCAAGTTCTATTCTGATCCAGAGCTGCTAATTCAGCTTGTATTGCCTTTCTCCAGCATTCATGTGCAGCCGCTTCCTCATAGGTGCTAGGTTCTGAATTTGAGGTGATAGCTAGAGAAAGAGACTTATATTCTGGGTTTAGTTTATCATATGATAAATATTGTGAGATAGGATATAAAGTGTTAGAGTTGGCAAAGTTGCTAGGATGCGTTGTGTGGGTTATCATACAATGGTAGTCCTTCAAATAAGCAGGCTGGATATGAAAATTTCTTTTGATTTTAAATCAATAAGTCGAAAACCCTTTGTTCCTAATTTAAAACCAAGAAAAGCTGTTTTTCTGGCTCTTGGGTCTAATTTTGTTCTTGAATTTGTTAATGTGGAGGCATATGCAAGAGAACCAAATACTCTTAAATATGAAAGGTCAGGTAAGTTGCCATACAAAAGCTTATAAGGACTAGCATTATTCAGGTTAGTGCTGGGCAGCCTATTAATTAGGTGAATGGCGTGAGCAACTGCGTATTGCCAAAAACAATGTGGAATTCCTGATTGAAATAGCAGTGCTCTAGCAACACCTAAAATATGCTGGTATTTTCTCTCTACAATCCCGTTTTGCTCTGGTGTTTCTACACAAGAAGTTTGGTGTAAAATTCCAGTTGATGCAAAAAAGGAATTTTAGAGTGAATTCTGGCCCATTGTCGGTCCTTATACACTTAACTTGTTTTTCAAAATGTACTCTGACAAAATTCACAAAATTAATAACCAATTGTGATGCTTCAGATTTGGTTTTCATAAAAAAAATCCAAGTGAATTTGCTCTTACCATCCACCACACTCAAAAAATACCTATGTCCTTCATTGGAAGGGACAGAAATAGGACCCCAGATATCCATATGAACTAAATCAAAACAATCTTTTATTTTAGTTGTATTTGCTCTGATACCATGTTATGAAACCACTCATCCCAAAAGCTTAAGCTGATAGGAGAAGGTAACACTAATGATTATATCTCTAACATTCCCCCTCAAGCAAGAGCCTCTCTTTTTGGGTTTGCTTGATTTGCTATTTTTTTTTTCACTTTTTGGGGTTCACCAAGGATCGAACTCTTGACCTTTCGGACATAGAGCTCTGATACCATGTTATGAAACCACTCATCCCAAAAGCTTAAGCTGATAGGAGAAGGTAACACTAATGGTTATATCTCTAACAGTACCTGCAAAAGGGACTTCGACACTCAAGTCAATAAAGAATTACTTAAGAAAACAAGTATATAATTAGTGAGTTGTTTGTTTGATAGTCTGCCCTCTCTAGTCGGTTTTACGCTCGTTTTTATAGACTGATCAGTGACGAATAAGTCGTCGGTTTGAGCCGAGATCGTCGTGGCCGATTTTTGAGCGAAATTGTGGGAAGTGATTTGTTAGGATAACGTCATTTTATTTTCGAATGCGGGTTGACGTGTTGAGGTATAACAATATCCGTTTGATGTTAAAGGGATACCGTACACTACCTAACTGACAAA
This sequence comes from Arachis duranensis, assembly GCF_000817695.3. Lineage (NCBI taxonomy): Eukaryota > Viridiplantae > Streptophyta > Magnoliopsida > Fabales > Fabaceae > Arachis > Arachis duranensis. The sequence goes on along the minus strand of NC_029781.3, from coordinate 4,007,067 downwards.
GTCTGCTTTTGTTGATTTATATTGTATGTTAATCTTGTATCGACGTCCAAAAAATAAAAAATCTTGTATCAATTTTGTATCATCCACTGTTGGACCAATCACTCTCATCTTATATTAAATTTATAAACTCATCAGAGGTTTTGCCATGTGGAAAAGGGATGTAATAACATATATTATTAGTTTACACGTCACTGTTTTCAATGTGTAATAAAAAACATGCATGTTCGTCGTTACCTGCGTTTAAAGGTGTGAATATGGTGCCAACAAACAATAAAGTTAGATTGCTTATTTCTTTAATAGGTGGCATAATTGAGTATTTACTATTTCATAATTATTATTATTAGCATGGATTAGTTGGCTATTTCTGAAGACACACACTGACACAAATGCCTTTTACAGCATGGAAAAGTCATTGGTACAAGTTAACTAATAGTAACACGTTTTCAGAGGCTGCAATAATGTAAGTATCAATCATAAATGTTTTGAGGAACAACTCTCACCTAATTACCACTGCAATAATATGGGTGCTTCTACAAATCTTAATGCCTATTTCTTCTGTGCCTTCATCTTCTCATTCAGTTCCTTTTTCAATATTGTAATCTCTGTGGATACCTTAAGTGCAAGACAGTCACTTGGGATCAACCAAACACTTGTATCCTCAAAGCAAGTGTTTGAGTTCGGCTTCTTCAATGGAACCAACAACACCACATGGTACTTAGGAATATGGTACAAGGACATTCCTCAAAGAACAGTGGTTTGGGTTGCAAACCGAGACACCCCACTTAAGGATACCAATGGAACTCTCAAGATTGGAGCAAGGGGGAACCTTGTTCTTCTTGATCATGCAGGAAATGCTATTTGGTCCTCAAATGAAACCACTGCTACAACTCCAGTTCTTCAGCTTTTGGATACAGGAAACTTGATTCTCAGAGAAGCAAACAAAAATAGTGCAATTGATGGCAACTATCTATGGCAGAGCTTTGATTATCCAACAGATACTTTGTTACCGGGAATGAAGCTTGGTTGGAACTTGGACACTGGTATTGAGCTCTATATAACATCATGGAAGAGCCAAGATGACCCTTCAAGTGGTGATTTTTCTTTTAGGATGGAAAAACTTGGGCTACCAGAAATTTTCTTATGGAATAAGCAACTTAAGGTACATAGAAGTGGACCATGGAATGGAGTGAGATTCAGTGAAATACCAGTGGTGTCATCAAATGCTGTTCTTCAAGATAATATGTCTGTGGATTCACATGAAGTGTACTACATACTTTCAGCTATCAATCAGTCCAAGTTTTCAAGAAAAACTGTGAGCTGGAATGGCGAAATTCAACGTCTTGTGTGGGTGGAAAGTAGCCAAAGCTGGAAGAAGCTATGGTTTGCACCAAGTGGTGAATGTGACAAGTATGGTATCTGTGGTCCATATGGTATCTGTGACTCCAATGCTTTCCCAGTATGCAGTTGTATTCAAGGCTTCAGTGTCAAGAACCAGACAGAGTGGGATTTCAGGGATTTTTCTAATGGTTGTGTTAGAAAGACAAGATTGGATTGTGGGAGAGACAAGTTTCTGAAGCTGCAACATGTGGAACCACCAGAAACAACAAGAGTGTTTGTGAACAGAAGCATGAATCTTCAAGAATGTGAAGCTATGTGCTTGAAAAATTGCTCTTGCACTGCCTATGCTAATGTTGAGATCACAGATGGAGGAACTGGTTGTGTGATGTGGAGTGATGAACTCTTAGACACGAGGAAGTTTTCTGTTGCTGGCGAAGATCTCTTTATCAGATTAGCATCTTCTGATGTAGGCAAGTATCTCTAATCTTATATTACCTCCTAATCTTGTATTACCTTAACAATTAGTTATAGTCCTTCAGTTTTTATCTTTTCCACAGTTGACATAAACAATGGATCTGGTGGTAGCTCAGGAAAGAACAATAATGTAGGCAAAATAGTAGGCATTACATTTGGTGCTGTTGCTAGTGTAATTTTGGGCTTGAGCTTGTTTCTTTTATGGAAGAAGAGAAAATTGAAAAGTATATGGAAAAGGAAAACCAATCAGAAAGGTAATAATGGAATACTAATGTCTATCATTTGATACTGAGGTGATATTTTCCTTCTTGTTAGGCTGCAATGTTTTCCTTTCCTTGAATCAGGTTCCTTTGAGAGAGTAATTTCAGCTAGCAGAGAACTCTCAGGTGAACGCACCATGGATGACTTAGAGTTGCCATTGTTTGATTTCACAAAACTAACAATGGCCACTAACAACTTCTCTGAAGAAAATAAGCTCGGAGAAGGTGGTTTTGGAAGTGTTTACAAGGTACATGCTTTAAGAGTTTTTTTGGTACATTATGTTATATACTCATATTCAAGAAATCTAAATAATGTAAAGTGTGGTAATATCAGGGTAGGTTGGTTGAAGGACTAGAGATTGCTGTGAAAAGGTTGTCCAAAAGCTCTGGCCAAGGAAATGAAGAATTCAAGAATGAGGTCAAGTCAATGGCAAAGCTTCAACACAGAAATCTTGTAAGATTGTTTGGTTGCTGCATTGAAAAGGAGGAGCAGATGTTGGTTTATGAATACATGGAAAACAACAGCCTTGAATCTATTTTATTTGGTGAGTTGTTTTATCATTTGCACCTTCAAACTAGAAAATCCATCCTTCTGAAACATATATAACTGACTGTTTGAAACTTATTCCAGACAAAGACAAATGTTGTTTGCTTGACTGGCAAATGCGATTCGATATTATATGTGGAATATCTAGAGGACTTCTTTATCTTCACCAAGACTCCAGACTTAGAATTATCCACAGGGATCTCAAGGCAAGTAATATTCTGCTGGATAGAGAAATGAACCCAAAGATATCGGATTTTGGAATGGCTAGAATTTTCTGCAGCGATCAAACTCAAGCAAACACAAGGAGAGTTGTTGGAACATAGTGAGTAACATAATAACAATAGTTTTCTTTAAAAATGATATGGCTGATAACCTCATCATTAACATGTTCTTATACATATGCAGTGGCTACATGTCGCCAGAATATGCAATGGACGGACTCTTCTCAGTTAAATCTGATGTTTTCAGTTTTGGAGTTCTTGTGCTAGAGATCATAAGCGGCAAAAAGAACAAAGGATTTTATTCCTCAGAAGAGATAAATCTTCTGGGACATGTAAGAGAAAAGCCACATTCCCTAGAGACTGGAGTGTTACTGTTATATATTATCTTGTAAGATTACATTTATTTTTGCATTACTGCAGGCATGGAGGTTATGGAAAGAAGGGAGGGCATTAGAACTGATAGATTCATCATTTGGTGATTCCTATTCAGAAACAGAAGTACTGAGATGCATACAAGTTGGGCTGATATGTGTGCAAGAAAGAGCAGAAGATAGACCAACAATATCTTCTGTGGTGTTGATGTTAAGTAGCGAAAATGCATCAATGCCACAGCCTAGAAACCCCGGGTTTGTCCTTGGTTGCAAAGTTCATGTTGATGAGCAAAAGTCCACAGAAATCAAGATTGTAAGTAGCTAGATAGAAATCAGAATTTTGACACAGAAGCAATAGTATGTGAATATATATGAGCATTTTAAATGTTAATTTTCTATTGCAGTATGTTGTACTTATAACTATACAACACACTATAAAGTAAGGGTACTATGAAATATTAATTATCCATGGTAACGTGGTAGACTTGTTAAAACTATTTGCAATATAAAAATGAAAAAAAAAACCCATTTTAATATGCAATCATTGCAATGTAACCCTGTGGCTTCAGTCAATCAAAGTCACCTTCACAGTCAACACTCAACAAATTGTTTTCAATCCGTGTGGCCCTCTATTCAGAATTTGACCTTGTCTGGACCACATAAAAATTTAGATTTTCAAACTTAAAACCATCAATTCTTACAAGAGGATGCCATATCTACATTATATAACATAAACGTCATTAATTAATTTAGCAAATACCCTAAGGTAGATTTTAGATTGTATACTAATAATAATAACAATGCATACCAAGTGATTGTATAGTATAGTAATCTACGAGTGCATGCCATTGGGTAAGGACTCTAACTGATGAAAATTTCAAGAAAATATACACTTGCTTTGGCATGGAAAAGTCATGAGTTATGATCAATACTAATGAAAAAAAAACAAAAGGTAATGAATAGCTGGTAGAGATTTAAACTTTTTAGAGGAGCAAGCAATATAAACATCAAGAGAATTTCTTGGACATGATCAATAAGCCTAATATTCCTCCATTTGTTTTGAGGAACAAACTCTCACCTAATTAGTACTATAACATGAGTGCTTCAACGAATCCTTATATCTACCTCTTCTGCACCTTCACCTCACTCAACTTTTTTCACATTGTAAACTCGTTGGATACCTTAACTTGAATTTTCATAGTTACTGGGTTCCTCCACATACTTTTAGGCCTTTGAATGTAATATTTTGCTATGCTGTTATGAAAGAATATGATATTTGTGCAATCTTTAATGAAATAGATATTAGTTTCTATTTAGTTCATAAATTCTGCAACTACTAGACACAATCACACAACTATATTGCTGTGAAAAATAAAGGAAGCTCGTAATAAATATTTGTTAAAATGTGTAAATGACAGATAGTTTGAACCAAGGAAAATATTCCCTTTTTTCTATCAGTGAATTCATTTCTTACATATTACACCAAAATAATATCAAAGTAGATCTAGAAGAAGCCGCAACTATAAAACAGGAAAAATGAATTAAGAAAAATTTTCATTCTGTTGAGAATATACAAGTATATTGTATGATTTTAAATTTCTTTCGCTACCTAGCATTTAGCATTGTGACTGTAACTTGATTCACACTCCATGTTTTATCTTGATTACTTGAAGATGAATCCGTCTCTGGATGATTCTTTCTTAGAGAAAAGCCAGGATTTTTAGGACGTGGCATTAATGCAGCTTCACTACTCAACATTAAAACTACCGAGGACATTGTTGGTCTATCTTCTGCACGTTCTTGGACACATAAGAGACCAACATGTATGCATCTTAGAACTTCAGATTCTGCATATGAATTGCCAATGGATTGATCAACTACTTCTAAAGCAGTTCCTTCATTCCATTGCCTCCACACCTGCAAGAAAGTGCAACAGATTATTTCTTGGAAGGAGAATCATATTTTCATGTAAACAGGTAATACTCTAATTAAGGAATCTCTTTCACTTACGTTGCCCAAAAGATTCAATTCATCATTGGCATAGTAAAACCCTCTATTTTTCTTGCCCGTAATGATTTCCAATACGAGAACTCCGAAACTAAAAACGTCAGATTTTACTGAGAAATTTCCGTCCATAGCATATTCAGGAGACATATAACCACTGCATATTAGAAACAAAGAATAAGAAAATTACCATATTTGATATTTTCGGAAGTAGTATGATAAGCTATTGTAGTACTTACTATGTTCCAACAACTCTTATTGTATTTGCTTCTGTTTGATTACTTCCAAAAATTCTGGCCATCCCAAAGTCAGATATCTTTGGGTTCATTTCACTGTCAAGTAGAATATTGCTTGCTTTGAGATCCCTATGAATAATCCGAAATCTAGAATCTTGGTGCAAATAAAGAAGTCCTCTAGCTATTCCACATATAATATTGAATCGACTTTTCCAATCTAGCAAGGATCTTTTAACTTTGTCTGAACATATAAATTCTCATTAGTATAAAGTATTCAAACAAATTAAAACCAACGAAGCACATAATAAGCAAAACAAGTATGTGTTGAAGCTAGTTACCAAACAAAATGGAGTCAAGGCTTCTGTTTTCCATATATTCATACACCAACATCTTCTCATCCTTCTCAATGCAGCAACCAAGCAGCCGAACAAGGTTTCGATGTTGGAGCTTCACAATTAACTTGACCTCATTCTTAAACTCCTCAATTCCTTGTCCAGAGTCTTTTGATAACCTCTTTACAGCAATTTCTTGGCTTTCAATCAAACTTCCCTGATATAGTCATAGTCATAAGTATAGGTGTTTTGTTGAGTGGCCAGCAATTTTAAGGAATCATGGCAGCTAAGTAATGAAAAAACAACTTACCCTATAAACACTACCAAATCCTCCTTGTCCAAGTTTATTATCTTGAGAGAAGTTGTTGGTAGCCATTGTTAAGGTATCAAAATCAAACATGGGCAACTCTAGATCATCCATGTTCCTGTCACCCGAGTGTCCTCTAGAAGGCACCCCCTCATTCATTAGCAAATCATGACTTCTGTGGATTGAACCTGGAATAGTGAAAATTTATTTATGTTGCACAAACAGCATATCCTATGTATATAGGCATTCATATGAAGGACATTATACATTACCTCTGTGTTGTTTCTTCTTCCTTAAGTAACAAATAGCAACCAATCCCAAAACTATAGCAACTACACTAAGTGAGATGCCTATAGCCTCAGCTTTACGATGTTTGGAGCCAGCAGATCCTGTGTCACCATGATTAATTAAGATAGAATCTTTTAGTATAAATATCTATTTGACTTTTTTTTCTAGCATTAAGATATGCTATTGCAAGGAGAAGATAAAACTCAACAAAGGAAAGTAAAATAGTCAAAGATCTAAAGCTAATAAGTCACACTCCCACTTAACTATCCTCATTATCAAGTATGAAATATAGCATAGTATGTAAGCATTTATGTGGTTGTTTAAGTCTCACGGTTACAGCAGCCATAATAGTCTGAGATATTCATATTCATATTCACCTACCCTTGCCCAGTTGCTCTTTCTCTTTACCTACTCTTGCCAACTTATTGAATCCTTTACCCACATTCAATAAAGAATAGTCTTTGTCTAATTTGATATAATCTCTACTAACCTTTTCAAGCAGTCAATTAAATTAACACGTATCAATATGCAATTATATATAATTATTTACAGTTTATACACTCATCATAAGTCATAATCAACATAGCTTTTTATATTTATAGAAGCAAAAAATTCTTTTCCTTACAGCAATATTTTTTTAGTCAACAAAACCATATGGGAGTGTGAATATGGCTATCATTTGGAGGGCTATATTTCATATAAATTTTTTCTCACGAAATTCACATGAAAATGACGATTGTAACAAGTCAGAGAAAAACAAATGGTTGAGAAGAGTTAGAAGCAATTTTGTGGAAAAAAATGTTTATCATTATTCCAACAATTCATACAACATCATGAAATCACTCAATTAGAACATAAAAAATGTCATGCAAGTAAAAGTAGTCATAATTATATTCACGAACAATTTATATATATTTAATATATTTGAATTTAATATTAATGTACTAACCACTGATAGTATTTTACATAGTTGTTCAATTATATTTATTTTTTTAAATGATTATTTATGTAATTAATATAAAAGATAGTTATTTTTATTGATATAACGATACCTAATTTAATGTAGGTATAAAGTTACAGTGTAACAAAATTAAATTGTTAATACTTAATGAATTTTTTTAATTATATCATTAAAAGAATGTCATATAACAAAACAACCAATTATTATAAGCTAAAGGCGCTGATATTCTAAATAGAAACTCCAACTCTGTTTTATGACTGCTGGGCCAAGAAATCCTAGAAAGTCAAATTGGTCGGCCCATGACACACCGTTTAGGACCGATTGTTTAAAAATTCCTGGAGACCCATGTCGCAGTCATTCTCGAAGCATAAAAAGGTTAGTGGGCCCAACACAGAGCTCCTTTAAGTCTTTAACAAATCATTCTTTTCATCCACAAAACTCCCGCAACAATTTTAGGGGGACACAACCCGAGGTTCAATATCTTGAATCATCGAGTCGGGTGGAACAATATCCACCCACATCCTCTTTTTTAAGAAGATTCAAATGGGAGGAACCTACCAGAAGACTATTTTGAATATACTTATTTATGACAATTTATATATCGAATCATTCCATGTGCCCGATATGATATAACTACGTTACCATCCTGGGTCCTGCTGGAACCACTTATTGCGATTTATTGCCACTAGCTAGCCACATTCGTCCCATTTCCCCTCTCAATTCTCACCTCTTTAATAATACTGTTCTAGTTCCAAATAATTTTTTTTGGGTTTACACAGTATCTTTATCCTAACAGATGAAGAATTAATTCGTCGCCAATCTGAGTTTTGCTAATTAATAAATTGCTGCATGTCCAAAGCGAGTTTCGAAACCCGACTTGCTTAAGTTGATTTCTAGTTCCAAATAATTAATCATGTATATATGCACACCATAAGCAAGAGAATATCTTAAAAAGAAAGAAAGAAAGAAACGTATATACCTATATCAGCAGCAGATAATCGAACATAGAGATCTTGGCCACCGCCAGAAGGGTAGTTCCTCAAGTCAAAGAGTTGACCAAGCCACATAACACAACCACTTCCGCCATTTGTGATATCAATGTTTGCATATGCAGTGCATGAACAATTCCGATGGCACAGGCTCTCACATTCCGTTAACGTCATACTTTTGTTAACAAACACCGTCGTCGTCTCCGGCAGCTTCATGCTCTCAAGATGCAAGAACTTGTCAGTGGGGCAATCCAGATCGGTGTTCCTCACACACCCGCCAGATCCATCTCTCAGATTCCAAGCCTGAGGGTTCTTAGGGCTGAACCCTTTCATACATCTGCAAACCGGCGATGCATTATTGTCACACAATCCGTACGGACCACACTCCCTGTAATGGTCGCATTGATCCGCCGGTGCGTACCAGAACTTGTTCCAAGTTTCGCTGCTCGCTATCCACGTCCGCCGTTGAAGTTCACCGTCTGAATCTGACGTCACCGTTAGCCTCGATAACAAAGAAGCGTTCCCGATGGAGAAATAGTAGAACACGCCGTGCGCGTCATCGGAGAAGCTGAACACAATGGAATCAGTATCGGTGTCCATCTCTGGAACTCCGTTGAATCTCTCACCATTCCAGGAACCACTTCGGTATATGATAGTCTGGTTTCTCCTCAGAAAAATCTCAGGTAAACCGCGGTAATCTAGCTTGAAAGTGTAGTCACCGGAAGAAGGGTCTTCACCTGTGACCTTCCACGATGTTAAGTGCTTCTCAATTCCTGTGTCGAAGTTCCAACCCATCTGCATCCCCGGTAGCAAGGTATCTGTTGGGTAATCGAAGCTCTGCCATAGGTAGTTGTTGCTCTGTTCTGAATCTTTGAGAACAAGGTTACCGGTTTCCAGGAGCTGGATAACTGGATTCTTGGCGTTGGTTTGGTTGGAGGACCATGCCGGGTTACCGGATGAATTGAGAAGGACAAAGTTTCCGTTGTCTCCGATCTTGAGATAGCCTGTGGAATTGTCAATGGGGTTGTCTCTGTTTGCAACCCAAACTATTGTTTGAGGATTGATGTTGTTGTACCATATTCCGAGGTAATAGTTGGTGTTGGAACCTCCGAAGAAGCCGAGAACAAAGGTTTGGTTCTGTGATAAGAGGGTTTGGTTAGTAGTAAGAATTTGTGTNNNNAGTTTGATGAAGTGAGGAAGAAGAGGAAGAAGGAAATGAGGAGGTGGTTAAGGAAACTAGTGAATGAGGTTGGCATGTTTGTGGAAAGGTGAGAGAGTTGTGTGTGAATGTTGAGAGAGTATATGAAGCGTTTTTGGCTTCTTCATTTAGGGTTATGACAATTTCCTGGTAGATTTCGTATATATTATGATTTGAAATGAATATGATATATATATCAAATATGAGAAAAGCAGAGGAGAGGTGAGGCGAGCAAGTTGACCCCGGAATCCATTTCCACCTTATTTTCTATTTCCTGGTCTCTGTCTCTGTGCTATCTTGTCAACAAAGGCTTTTGCCGAAATTTAAAAGAGAAACCATGGACTATTTTTTTTAATTTTTTTATATTTGTTATAATATAAAAGATTAAATTTAAATTTTTAAATAATAAAAAACTAACCAAAAATATGAGTGAATTCTCGTTCTCTCTCTGAAAGCTTAGCTAGTGTTATTTCCTTCTTCCTCAATCCAGTGCCATAAAAGTATGCTCTGAGCTTGCCTCTAAAAAAATGGCATAGTTACTTTACTTGTAAAGAAATGCCACATCATTAATAAATATATTTTTTTATCAATATTTGACTAGTAATAATTTGTATTTATAGTTACAAAAATTCTACACACACAAAATATATAATTTTTATATATATTTATTATATAAATCAATACAATTTATACCTATATTTTTTTAAAATTATCATATCTAAATTCATAAAATTTATTTATTAAAAATAATTTAATATTTATATTGATTAATTAATGATTAAAAATACTAAAAATTATTATTCCAAGAGTTTCTCTTATTTTTATTTGACAATGAATAAAAAAAACTCATAATCATCATTGCAATCATTTAACACTAAATAATACAATAGCTATATTTTGAATTATTTCTTTTCTTAGAACTCAAAAAAATTAAAAATATATTACCTAAATTAACTTGAACATTGGAATATTTTTAGCTATACATAAGTTAGTGTTTATTTTTTATACATATATCTATTTTATTTATATAAAAGTTAAAACCTATTCTTGTGTGAATAAACTTTTGGGGTATAACTCGTCTCTTACGTTGTTATAATATACATTTTTTTAATGGAGTGAGAATAATTCGGATGTCAAAGATATAGAAATAGATGTCTTTATAGACATAGAGTTGATGAATAGAGCTGATGTTATGACCGTTGGTCATTAAGTCAGAATAATTGTTATTAAGATCGTCCGTTACAAACTTAGAATGAAAGCAAGTAAAGTCGAGTTATGACTCATAATGAACAATAAAGACCGAGTTATAAAGTGACAGACCATAGCTTCCAAACTTTGTCTGCCGATCATATGATACAGACTAAGCTTAAAATAAAATGAATTGTAGCTCAGTTAAAAGATAAGTTAATAATGATATGGTAATCCCCCAAGTTTAGTTAGATTATTATGTCGGCACTTATTTAAAAAATAATTGAATGGTAAGAGTTATTCAATTAGGATAGTTGTGTGGGGATACTTTTTCATTTGAGAACAATTTTTCATGACATGCATATAGCATTTGATTGTATCTAAACTGAAAAGTCCAAAAATATATATCTGTTGACGAAATCGATTGTATGATTTGAAGATATAATGATTAATTGTCTTAAAAAAATTTAAACCCATAATAACTCATAACTCATTGATAAATTTCTCGCTCAAAACAATTAATTATTGAATATTTACTTTATAATAAGATTTGTATGAAATGAATAATATAAATTGAGATACTGAATATATTTGAAATTGCAGTATATATTGAATAATATATTGTACGAGAAGTCTTTCGTATGGGTTATAAGATGGATCAGGGACATGCGAGTTCAGGCGGATGCCATATTATCTGACTGGAGCAATGGGGTGGGTATCTACAAAGACATTCCAATGCTTAAGTCAGAATGGATCCAAGAGGTATAAAATGTGAGGAATGAGTGAATACTTGAGGGGGTCTCTGGCTCCCCTTTATATAGCTGGCGGAAGTTATCTCATCTTATCTTGTTTAGCTAGAATAAGGGGGGTATTTGAGTTTGAATAATAGTTAGGAGATGTGGATATGCGGTTTTGGGCCTTTTAGAAAGACGGGGTCCGACCCGCAGCAGGAGAACGAGTAAGGTCGGTCTCGTCGCTGGATGATTTTTCATTTTGCCATTTACGGTTTGGCAAGGAGACCCTTCGGTTTTTTCGGTCGAATTTGGGAACACAGAGAGGATTGGACCATTTTTGTGGTCGGGCGTGGGGCGCGTCGTCCGGATGAGAAAACCGTTTCGTGGTCTTGGTCGTCTCGCCATTTGCCCGATGTTTTCTTCGGGAGGGGTTTCGTCAGTTGCGCTTTCCCAAAACTATAATTGACATTAAATGTGAAGGGACGCTTGGGTTGTCTTTCCGTTTCTTCCCTTTACCTTTTTGTCTTTATTGGGGGTATTTTTGACCTTTTACTTTCTATAACCGTTTTGGCTTTTTATTTTTCCCTAGTTTGTTTTTATTTTCTCTGTTTCACACTTCTTCCTTTCTGTTGTCTCACACTTCTTCTTCTTCCTTTCAGGGAAACGTTACAATCACTGCATGTTGGTTTTAGTCGCCGTTGCCGGAATTCTGGTCACCACTGTCGCTTGGGATGGCTGCCGCCAAACCGGTTTAGAGACCGCTGTTGCTCCATTTTCTTATTACAGTGAGTATTTATGTTTTGATAACCCCCTCGTTAGTGTTCTATTACGGGTAATAAAGTCTTTGCGATATTAATGTGTTAGGAGTTAGTAACTGAGGTTGCATGTTGTGTTTTAAAGTTGTTTATGCTGTTGCGAAAGTGTGCGGGACTGTGATTTGAAGCTGCCGTTGAATTTAGGATGAGAGAAAAGGAATTCTTTGACGCGTTTGGGTTATGGGATTCGACTTGTCGATGTAGGGGCTTTTTCAAAGAACTCAATTTTATAATTTGGAATTGTTATAAATGAATATTAATGTGATAAATGTACTTTTAGTGATTGTATAAGTCCTATGTATTATTGAGCTAATTTAGGATGAATGTGATTGTTGTTTGATTGGATTGTGGTTTGATTTTGTTAAATAGATGGTTGCTGAACTATTTCTTTAAAGTTTTGAAAACGAGTTTGGTTCATTGAAAATGAATTGAGTTTGAATCTATTTTATTAAAATATGAGAATGATATGAATTCTCAGAATTAGTCTAATTTTAAACTGATTTGATTTTGAACCTGTGGAAGGGGTTGCAAAATGGTTTGGTCAGGACTCGAAAAGGGTGCCAAAGTCTAAGTTTTAGGGGAGATACTGTTGAATTTTTATGAGATTTAAGATTCTATTTTAAAATGTGATTTAGAAAAGGATTAGATCTGAGATTCTATTATTTGATTCTTGATTTATTAAGAAATAGGTGTTTCGAGTTTAATCTGTTTAAGAAAAGTTTATGTTTTAAGATTGATTTAAATATGAAAGGACCTGTGTCTTGAAGTTTGATTAAAGAAGTACCTTTGGAGGAGTTTTAGTAAATTTTAAAAGAAATTGAACTTTGATTAATTAAATTCGTTTTACTTTTGAAGTATTCTTTAAATTGACTTAGCAAGACTAAACAATTCCAAGCCTTTGGGAAGGTTTCCGACTTAAGAATGAAATAAAATTGGTTTTTGGGCTTAAATAATTTTGGTTTTGAATTTGGTTCGGAACTTTTGGCTTACATGCCTTGGTTTTGGTTTTAAATCTTTATTTTAATCGATTTCAATTCAAGTAGTTATGATTTCAAGAATTTCTAAAGAATTTAAGAAATGAGGCAGGTTATTCTTCCCTAGAGTCTCGAGTCTTTGCCAAGGTTGTTATTTGATCACTCTGATTTAAAGTAGTTAAACGGGTGATTTAAAAGTGAAGAATTTGAATCTTTTCAAAGAGAATTGATTTTGAGAAAAAATTGGATTATGAGCTCAAAATACTTTGAGATATGAGGATTTTGAATTTTGAGACAAAGATGAATTTTTATTTTTGGTTTTAAAGTAAAGTTATTTGAGGAAAAAGTGATATATGGCATGAATGATGATTTGATTTGGTATGGATTGTTAATGAAGTGTGAAAATGATGATGAATGAATGATTATGAATGAATATGTGGCTTATGCACTTCTTTTATCTGAGATATGAGTTTTTCTGGATAAAGTACCGTGGCTTGCCACCATGTGTTCCAAGTTGAGACTCGATACTCTGTTGACCCTACGTCATAAGGGTGACCGAGCACTTGTTGTAGCAGGGGGTTCCATGTCTGGTAGTCCCCGTTAATTTGGGAGCTAATTACCTGGGAGTTGCTGCAGATTTCTAATGCTCTCACCCCTACTTCTTTGGCCAATGTCAGTCCGGCCAGGTGGGCCTTGTATTTGGCTTGATTGTTTGATATTGGGAATTCGTATCGAATGGACTGTTCGATGATGATTTCATTTTTATTTTCCAATATTACTCCTGCTCCTCCCGAATTGGTGTTGGACGAGCCATCCACGTGTAGTGTGGGTTCGTTTCTCGAGGTCATTTCGTCGATGAAGTCGGCCATAGCTTGAGCTTTGATGGCATTTCGGGACTCAAATCTGATCTGGTATTAAGATAGTTCGACGTACCACGCGAGCATTCTTCCTGCGACGTTTGGCTTTTGTAGCACTTGCCTGACAGCCTGGTCGGTTTGGACCGTAATAGGGTGGGCCTGGAAGTATTGGCGGAGGCGTCGCGAGGCCGTGAGTAGTGCAAAGGCAAAGCTTTCGAGTCAGAAATAGCGTGTCTCCATGCTTTGGAGGACCTTGCTTATGTGTACTGACTCTTGTTCCTTATGCTCGTTTTCTCGGGCGAGCGCTACGACTAATGTCTCTTCTATTATGGATAGATAGAGGTAAAGTGTTTCCCCCGTTTTGGGCTTGGAGAGTATGGGGGGTTCTGCCAATACTATTTTGAAGTGTTGAAAGACTTCTTCGCACTCGATTTTCCACTTGAAATTGATGCCCTTTTTCATGAGTTTGAAGAAAGGGATGGCTCTTTGGGCCGAGGCCCCAAGGAAACGGGACAGGGCGGCTAGTCGTCCAGTTAATCTTTGGACATCCTTGAGACTTGTCGGGCTGTTCATACCAAGGATGGCTATGCATTTTTTTGGGTTTGATTCAACCCTTCGTTGGGTAATCATGAACTCCAAGAATTTTTTAGCTTCCATCCCGAAGGCCTACTTTGTCGAATTGAGGTGCATCCGATGTTTCTTAAAGGTATTCAACACGAGTTCGAGGTCACTGATGAGCTCTTCACCGGTTTGGGTTTTGGCGAGCATATCAATTATAGAACTACAACTTGGTTCCGGAGAGGTCTTGGAAAATCTTGATGACGAGCCTTTGGTATATCCCTCCTGCATTTTTTAGCCCGAATGGCATGACTGTGTAGCAGTACGTGCCATCGGGAGTTACAAAGGCTGTCTTTTCTTTGTCGGGTCGGTGCATAGGTATTTGATTGTATCCCGAGTAGGCATCCATAAAGTTGAGGTATTGATAACTCGACGCGGCTTCAATGAGTCCGTCGATGTTTGGGAAGGGAAACGCGTCTTTGGGGTAGGCTTTGTTCAAATTGGTGTAATCGACGCACATTCGCCACTTGCTATTTGCTTTCTTGACCAATACGACCTTGGCTAGCCAGGTTGCGTAAGGTAGTTCTCGGATGAAGCTTGCTTCGAATAGGGCTTTAACTTGCTTCCTGACTTCGGCTGCCCGATCTGGTGACATTTTCCTCCTTCTTTGGGTCACAAGCTTGGCCTTTGGATCCACGGGCAAACGATGGGACATTAGATTGGGGTCTATGCCCATCATGTCGGCCAGAGTAAACGCGAACAAGTCTCTGTTCTACTTTAGAAGTTTGATTAGGTCCCTTTTCAGGTCATAGGGTAGGTTCTTGTTAATGAACGTGTATTCTTCCTTGGTTTTTCCTATTTGTAATTTTTCCATGTCTCCTTCCGGTTCTGGTCGGGGCTGACCATCTTGGCTTGCGTCGAGGTCGGCAAAGAAGATGCCAGCCGCGTTGCAGGACCTCTTGCGAAGGGCCAGACTGGTGTTGTCGCATTCTACCGTGACCTTCCGGTCTCCATGAATTGTTCCGATGATGCCGTTATCGGCTTGGAACTTCATGGGGAGGAATTTGGTGAAAATAATGGCGAAAAGATCGTTGATCGTTTTCCTTCTGAGGATGATACTATAGGCAGTGGAGTCTTTAAGGACTACGAACTCGGAGAGTATGGTCTTCTTTTGGCTCCCGGTTCCGACAATGAGTGGTAACATTATGGATCCGTCTAGTTTCGAAAAGTTGTCCCCGAGTCCGATTACTCCGTTGCTGTCATGGCCCGAACCCAACCATGACTGGCGCTTAAGGGACAAGTCCCTCAGCAAGCCAAACGACCAATTTTTCAGAAAAACGGACAGAATCTCCTTTGTTTCTAGGACCTTATCCACATAAATATTAACTCTCTGTATCAATAATAAACATCCATTTCCAAAGACAACAACAACAACATACTCCAATCATATCCACAACCAAATATATCCAGAATATGCATCATATATATATATATATATATGGAGCATATAGTTAAAACCATAAGTCTTACATCACCAAATCATAATTACTACCTAAACAGTTCAAGATTCAAAATAACATAACCCACACGAGGATCTTGCCTGTGACATATGAAGCATTGACATAATCTAAATTTTGAGTAAAGATTCTATTACATAATTACTTAGCCCTTAGAAAGAAGAAGGGCTCACCAAAATGACTAAGATCTACTGAGGGGCAGGTGGAATGGAACTTGGAATGACTCCTGTATCTGAAAAATATGGGAATATAATAGGGTGAGTTTTGCAACTCAGTGAGCAAACATTACATCTATAACCCACACGAGACAATGTAGAGTTTACCTTGAAAATTATATTTCTTTTCAGAGATGAGAAATTTATATTAATTAATTATGCAAACAAATAGATAAGTAGTTAAGCGGATGAACTGAAATGGGAGTTCTCATTCTAGAAGTCAAACCAAATCAAATATTACACACCTAGGGCGGCTCCACCTCTAAGGGTAGCCCTTTCCTCTAGGGTGCCCGTACGGTATAACAGATCCAATGTGTGGCCTACACGTTGGGCAAGCAACGCCCCTGCTAGCTGAGGTTTGAGTTAGATGCATCTAAGTTAACGTCATAACTGCCGTTAACTACGGTTTTCTAGTCAGAGTCTCCCAAACCAATCCAAACCAAATCATTTATAACAAATCTCTAATAATTATAACATATTACTAAATTTCTATAGTAAATCAAACATATATAAGAATGCATGCTAAAATTTAATTAAAATTCAATAGAGTCAAAAAAGAAAACATGTATGCTTTACGTGTGTATTTTTATAAAATTTTAAGTTTCACAAATCAATATTTATTTCAAAAATCACAATAATAAAATATTTTCAAACTCCAAAATTAATGATTCAACAAAAATATTGATAATAATATATTTAAAAAACAATTATAGATATAATATCCACTCACAACTTGATTCTAAGGAACCGGAAGCAACTCTGAGCGCGCCACTGAGCTACCACATGATGTCCAATCACTCTACAACCCTAGAAATATGACAATAATGATATTTGTGAGCTACTAATGTAGTCAATTAACACATTCTTACTCACTTTGACAAAAAGCCCCAAATTTTCTAATCCTAATAACCCTAATTTCGGATTTTGCTATACCCACAAGTATGGAGATGCTAAAAATTTGAGATATAGCTAATTATTGAGTCAAAGAGTTACCTTAAAGCCTCAATAATAATAAAAACTCAGAAGTTGAATGCTCCCTTTACTCATTGGTATGAACTTCTTGATTTGGGGTTGTGAAACATAGAAATTTATTTTGGATATAGATGATATATTAATATAGAGATAAAATAAAAGGGTAAAATGAAATCTGGTGTGTTGTGGTTGGATGAAGATTTTGAAATGAAGAAGATGGAATGGAAGAGGAGATGAAGGAGAAGAGAGGATTTGGTTTTGATTTGTATGAAGGAAATGAAAATAAAAGAGAGAGAGAGGGAGAGATCACGGAAGGCTCGAGAGAATAAGAAGGGGGAAGGGGTTTAAGTGGGCCATGTGCCCCCCACGTGACTATGCACTTCTGTTTCTTTTTCTTTTCCTTTGTGGGTATAACAGTTGTGGTGAGTTTGCAAATTTTTTGTTCGGAGGGCTAGCTTGTCGAAAGCTCTTCTGAAGAGGATGTTGGAGTCTGCTCCGATGTCCACCAGTATACTCTTTACAAGCCCGGTCCCGACTCTGGCCGAGATGACAAATGGGGCATCTTCTGCCGAGGTGCCGTGTTGGCAGTCATCAGGGGAGAATGTAATTGTCTCTATGGCCGGGGGGTGTTGGAGCTTGGTTTCTTACGGCTAGGACTTTAAGGTCTTTTTAGTGCCGATTTTGACTTTTGTAGCGTCTCCTTTCCCGTGATGATGTTTACTACTATGGTGGTGTCGGACTCGGGACTTTCCTATGGAGTTTGTCATAGTGTCCTTAGATTGTGGCCTTCGTGGTATGGTGATCTTTCCCTTTCCATTCTTCTTGATTCTCGAATAATCTTGGCGAACTCGGGGAGTTTGCCGTCTAGGATGGCTTGTTCGAGGGTGTCTTTTAAATCAAAGCAGTCTTAGATTTTGTGTCCGTATCCTCAATGATAATCGCAATATAGACTTTTGTTGCTGCCTATCCGCTCTTTCAGTTGTCATGCTTTTGGGAGGATACCCCGTTCTACTATTTGGTGGTAGATTTATGTGATGGGGCCGGTAGGGGGTGTAGCTTGAAAACTTTCCCACCCTGGGTTGTCGGTTGGTGTTTGATGCCCTGGAGTGCTCTTTTCGGGGTTCTTTTGGTGGCGGGTTATTGCGAGGTGTCGTGTTGTCATGCTGTCGTTTGTTGGCGGCCACGACTTGGCTTATCTCTTCGTCATTTATATATTCCTTTACGACGCTTTGAATTTCGTGCATGGTCTAAACCGGTTTAGTAGTAAGGTGTTTTGAAAGTCTTCGTTCATGAGGCCGTTGGTCAGGCAGAAACTGGCGACCGAGTCCAGTAGCCCGTCGACCGTTAGGCACTCATCATTGAACCTATCGAGGTATTTTCTCATAGATTTGTCTTGTCTCTGGGTAACTCTGAGCAAGATGATGGGGGTGTTTGGCTTTGGCAATCCTAGTAGTGAATTGGACCATAAATTTTCTGGAGATGTCGTGAAAGCTGGTTATGGAGCCGTTCGAAAAGGAGTTGAACCATTTGATTGCGGGACCTGCTAGGGTTACTGGGAAGACCCTGCATCGGACCGCGTCGATGACTCCTTCCAAGCTCATCCTGGCCTCGAAGGTTGTTAAGTGTTCTTGGGGGTCTTTGGTCCCGTGGTATTTCATGTCTGTAGGCTTGTCAAAGCCCTTTGGAAGTTTGGCTCGTAAGATCTTTTTAGTGAAAGGGGTGGCTCCCATTATCACATGTTCGCTTCTTGGCCACTTGGATTCCCGGTGGTGTCGTCGGTCATCTTCTTCATGTCGGCGTTCCAGGTCTCGAAAAACACTGCGGTCGTGTCTTTGCTGTGTCGTCGTTCGGGTGAGCGGTTTTACCTAGTTTCACAGTGAGATCGGGTCCTGGAAGTCACATAGCTTCCGTGTTTCGCGTGATATCGTTCTTTGGTCATAACCTGTCCCTCGAGGTCTTATACCCGGAGGTACAGATCCTGGATTATTTGTACTGCTGTTTCTCCCAGGCCGTCGGGGGCTCGGGTTCAGGAGGTATAAGGTGTGAGGAATGAGTAAATACCTGAGGGGGCCTCTGACTCTCCTTTATATAGCTGGTGGAAGTAGGGGTGTGCATGGCCCGGCTCGGCCCGAAGACCCAGCCCAGTCCCGAACATTTTAGGGTCTAATTTGGTATAATTTCACCGGGTTTAGGACCGGGTAAGGGTCTAAAAAATAGACCCGGTCATTATTTCGAGTCGGGTCCGAGCCATGGCTCGGGTCACCTGAAATCAGCTCGGTGGTCCAGTCATCATACAGAATTAATATTTTGTATTATTAATGATGGATGATAGCTATTCTTATGTGAAATTTAAGTATTGTAAACCTTAATCTTTTGTATTATTAGTTTTTATAAGACTATAAGTTAATGTTTTATGTTTAAAATACATAAGATTCTAGACTAATTAATGCATAATATTGTGTTATTTGTATTGATTTAAATATTTGGTGTTATTAGACAATATTAGTATTGATTATGGTTATGCTTTAATTTTAGAGAAGAGTTGGTCCTTGTTATATTTTTCTAAGTGAATTTTACTATGTCAAATAATAGTTGGAGTCTTGGAAATTTAGATATTTTCACATGCTAGCTTATAAGAAGGTATCAAGATAATGTAATGTTGACAGTCCAGTTTTCACTTGATTTTTACCCGGTATAATTGTGGTCCGAAAGTGTATAGGTTTCATCGGGTCTAGGATCGGGTTCGGGTCTCATAAATAGACCCGGTATATATTTCGGGCTGGATCTAAGTCACATCAAACCCGGTTTCACCCGACCCATGCACATCCCTAGGCGAAAGTTATCTTAACTTATCTTATTTAGCTAAGATAAGAGAGATATTTGAGTTTGAATATTGGTTAAGAGATGTGGATGCCGCCGGTTTTAAGCCTTCTAAAAAGAGGGGGTTCGACCTGGATCCGGGTGTCCGGGTCGGAGGCCGTTTCGGCACGGGACTCGAGGTCGGATCTGTAACATATATCATGTAAAACTAAAAGAGTTTAAAGTAAAAAAAAATATACTTTAAAATTGATAATTGTAGAAAAGAAGTAATATAAATGTCATATAAAATGCCAGAACAAATTATTTATTTATAGAAAAATAATTTTCTATGATAGTATTAAAATTTATATTAATTTATAGAGAGAATTTTTTTTTCTACAAATTTATATAAAGTACAATGCAAAAAAGTCGTGTAAAAAATAATATTATCAAAAATATAATTAATATTATTATTTTTCTAAGTTATATATTCATCTAAATTTTGGATAATGCCCAAGTCTAGTTCATAGAACATGTAAAAGTACGTATAGTGTTAGAAACTAAAAGACTTAAAGACATATATAGTTGGTGTTTTTTCTTTTTCGTTTTCAAATATAGTAATTGTATTATTGTTGTAAATTTATTTATGAAAAAATCTCAAAGACATTATGTATAAGTGTAACTAAAATTCTTAATTGTTTATACTTAAGTTGTAAGTACCTTATTATTATGGTTGAGTGTGTCTATAAGATAATTTTTAAATTACTGACACAAAGGATGAGGAGTGTTATGCCAGGTTTAGTTGAAGAATTACAGAGTGCCTTTGTAAAGGGAAGAAAGATACATGATGAAGCGTTAATTTCATGTGAAACTATGCAATGGTTGAAACTGAAGAAGAAGGCATCATCGATTATTAAATTTGACTTCCAAAAAGTCTATGACAGAGTCAAATGGTGCTTTGTTGATACTGTGCTGGAGAAGATGGGCTTCGGAAGAACATGGAAGGTGTGAGTTAGAGAGTGTGTTACATCGGCTTCTATCTCTATTATGATTAATCGGTCACCATCGAAACCATTCAAAATGGAGAGAGGACTACGTCAAGGTGACACTTTATCGACGTTTTTGTTTGTTCTTGTGGTGGACATGCTTAACAGGATGATTGGAGAGGCAGTTAGAAATGGTCGGATATCTCCACTCTTAGTCGGTAGAGATAATATAGAGTTATCACACCTACAATTCGCTGATGACACTATATTATTTTGTCCGTCGGAAGAGGAGACACTGAGGAACTATAAGAGGCTTCTGAGGTGCTTCGAAATGATGTCTGACTTGAGCATTAATTTTGAGAAGTCTAACTTGATACCAGTGAACTACAGCTCGGAGTGGGTTAATCGGATGTGCCAACTATTAGGTTGTCAAGAGGCAGCTCTACCGGTGAGGTATCTTGGCATTAGCCTAGGAGGAAATCCATGGTTGGTAAAAACTTGGAAGCCGGTTCTAGATAAGGTGGAAGAAAAACTCAGTTTATGGAAAGTAAAGGTCCTTAGCAAGGCTGATAAATTGGTGCTTATTAAGTCGGTAATTAACAGCCTACCTATCTATTATCTGAGTTTGTACAAGATGCCTAATGCGGATGCACAAAGAGTTATATCCTTGCAGAGGAGGTTCTTCTTGGGGAAGGATGATGGTCGACCCGGTATGGCCCTTGTGAAGTGGGAGCTGATCCAAGCACCAAAGAAGCTAAGAGGACTGGGGGTTGATGATGCTGTAATCAGGAATACAACCTTACTATTTAAATGGTGGTGGCGGTTCTCTAAGGAGGACTGCCCTCTATGGAAGAAGATTGTATGCTCATACAATAGCTTGAACTCAAGTCACTTGCTGTCAACTCAGACATTGCCGAAGAGAGGCGGTCCGTGGAGAGACATATGTCAAGTGCAAATAAAGGAGCAACATGTCAAGCAGAAGATGATTGATGGCCTTGCTATAGAAGTAGGAGACGGAAGATCCACCAGATTTTAGGAGGATACATGACTGCAAGTGGGGAAGCTGAAAGACTCCTTTCCGAGACTCTTCTTAATTTCAAACAAAAAAGGATCAGTAATTGGGGAGTGTGGATTCTGGGATGGGATAGCGTGGGTTTGACACTTCCAATAGAGAAGAGAATTACGATAATGGGAGACAGATACACTGAACCAACTGCTTCATGTCTTGCAATCTATTAGACTAATAGCAGATGTGCAAGATAGAGTGGTGTAGAAATTTGATAAGGAAAGCATTTATTCTACCAATTCATTTGTGAAGGTTTTGCAGGAAGAGACTTTGGAGGAGGAGCTTCTAAGATACAAGTTCACAAAGGAGATCTGGGAAGACCTAGTTCCGCCTCGAGTGGAGTTATTTACTTGGTTTGTATTGGTAGGGTGAGTTAATATAAAGGACCGGATGAGTAGGTTGGGAATCCTACAACAGAATGATATTTTGTGCGTGCTGTGTAAGAAAGATGTTGAGAATATACAACATTTATTTATTACTTGTGAGTACTCTTGGCAAGTGTGGTGTGCTTGGCGTTTGGACAGACGTGGGTTGTCTCTGGTACCTTGAAAGAGCTTTTCGAGAGTTGGAGATCCGTGCCGATGAAAAAAGAGAGGCGCAAGTATTGGTTATTTGGATTCTTCTCAGTTATATGAATGATTTGGTTACGCCGAAATGATGCCATATTTCATAGCAAGATAACAAGAATTGGCGACTGTGTGGAGCAATCATTCTCTTGTGCTACAGAATGAGATTGTAAATAATTCATGTTGTTGATGGTTATGCCAGAGATGACATAAAAATTGTGATGGCTATATTATTATTGTCTTAATGTAACTTTGCTCTACTTGAGTATTGAGCTCTTACTTTCAAAAAAAAAAATACCTTATTAGTAATATATAAAAAAGAATGCTGAAAGCATTTCTCTATCAAAAAGAATATTTAATTTGTCGCTATTATTATCAAGTCATTATCTTAATGACCTTTAAATTTTGTGACTTAGCTAGGTCAATGTCCCGACTGTAGAGAGCGTCAAACGTAGAATATCAACTTTGACTATCATTTGAAAATACAAAAATCAAGTTTTTTTAATTTTGATATTTTTAAAGTATTCTTTAATTTATTTTTTTTTTCCCTTCTTTTTCTCTATCTTTTACCGGCCAACAACTAATTTTGTTGTGTGGATTGATTTTATGACAAGGTTCTATTGTCCTTAATGGCAACCCCATAAAGTAGAACTCTAGTCTGCAACCTTTAATTTACTTTATTGTATGTGAACTATTGCATTAAAGTAGGATCTTAGGAGTCATGGGAAGAATGGGAATGCTAGACACAGATAAGTGAGATAACTATGTCTGTTTTGTTTCTTTCACTAATGAAATTATCTCTTCTTACATGCTACACCAATCAAACAAGACCAGAGTAGCAAGGTATCAAAATAAAAGCTACAATATTGTCTCTGTATTCTGATAGAATCTTCATAATTTGATTTTTATTACTAAAAATTTGATTTGTCAAGTCTAATTTGATTAAAGAATAAAACAGGCAACAACTTAAATGGAAGTAGAATGTGTCTCTATTTTCTTTTTTAATGTTTGAGATCAGAATATATACAAAAGTAAACATGGATGATGTCCTTTTTCTTTAATTATCTAGCATCTAACATTGTCGTTGTGACTTGATTCACACTCCATACTTCATCTTGTTTATTTGAAGATGAATCGGTCTCTGGATGACTTTTTCTTGCGAAAAATCCAGGATTTTTAGGATATGACAATGCTGGAACTTCATTATTTAACATTAAGATCACTGAAGACATTGTTGGTCTATCTTCTGCATGTTCTTGAACACATAAAAGTCCAATATGTAAGCATCTTATAACATCAGACTTTATGTATGAATTGCCAATGGATGGATCAATCAATGTCAATACAGTTCCTTCATGCCAATGCCTCCATACCTGCAAGAACATATAATGCAATCAATAGAATATATCAATTATTAGAATGTTTATTTTTTATCTAGAAAGTATTCTAATTCAGAAAGAAATTTTTTTACCTACATTTCCCAAAAGATTCAATTCTTCGTTATCAATGTAAAACCCTCTATTCTTATTTCCAGTTATGATCTCCAATACTAGAACTCCAAAACTAAAAACATCAGTTTTTACAGAGAAATTTCCGTCCATAGCATATTCTGGAGACATATAACCACTACAAAATAGAAATGTGCATAAATTATAATGTAGCTACTATATTGGATTTTTCAAGAAATAATCTAGTGAATTATGATGGAATACTCACTATGTTCCAACAATTCTTCGTGTTTTTGCTTGCATTTGATCTTCGTCAAAAATTCTAGCCATCCCAAAGTCTGATATCTTTGGATTCATTTCACTATCTAGTAATATGTTACTTGTCTTAAGATCTCTATGAATAATTCGAAATCTTGAATCTTGATGCAAATATAGAAGCCCTTTAGCTATACCATATATAATATTGAAACGTTTTTTCCAATCAAGCAAAGGTCCTTTTGATTTGTCTGCAACAATAATTATTATTAGTTATTGTTAATAGATATAAACTAATTAAGGATAACATGAAAAATAAGTATATATAATAACGATAATGATAGATAGACAAACAAAAACAACCAAATTAAAAAAGAAAAAATAGCCTAAACATACACAATATTGAAACACACAATGCAAGTTACCAAACAAAACGGAATCCAGGCCTCTATTTTCCATATACTCATAAACCAATATCTTCTCGTCCTTCTCAATGCAGCAACCAAGCAACCGAACAAGATTTCGGTGTTGTAGTTTGACAATTAACTTGACTTCATTCTTAAACTCTTCTATTCCTTGTCCAGAGTCTTTTGATAATCTTTTTATAGCAATTTCTTGACCATCAACCAATCTACCCTGAATATTATCATAAGAACGATAAAAGTGTATTTACGATATGATCTAATACTTAATTTTAGTAATAATGGTAGCTGTGCATAAATTAAAGTTAAAACAACATACCTTATGAACATTACCGAAGCCTCCTTCTCCAAGTTTATTATTTTGAGAGAAATTGTTTGTAGCCATTGTTAAAGTATCAAAATCAAACATTGGCAACTCTAAATCATCCATGTTCCTTTCAACAGAAGGCACCACCTCATTCATTAAGAATTCATGACTTCTGTGGACAAAACCTGGAATAGTGGCTATTAATAACAACCAAGACAAATTTATTTGTGCTAGCTATACCAAAATGATATACACTACTGCTCTATTTATAGGAATTCATGTAGGGGAGATTATTATATGCATTACCTCTTGATTTTTGTTTGCTCTTCTTCCTTAAGTAACAAATAGCAACCAATCCCAAAACTAAAACAAGTGCACTAAGTGTGATGCCAATAGCCAGATCTACTCTATGATTCTTGTTGGAGCTAGTAGATCCTGTGTGTCACCAAATTGATGCATGTGTTACACTGTTACTTTCTTTTGATGATTAAAGGGTATAACTAACACTACATGGGGAGATAGATAGATACCTATATCAGCAGCGGCCAATCTGACATAGAGATCTTGGCCATTCTTAGGGAAGACAACCATGTCAAAGAGTTGATCAAGCCACATAACACAGCCACTTCCTCCATTTGTGATGTCGATGTTTGCATATGCAGTGCATGAACAATTCCTCTTACACAAACTCCCACATTCATCAAGTGTCATACTCTTATTCACAAACACACTAGTTGTCTCCGGCAGCTTCATGTTCTCAAGATGCAAGAACTTGTCAGTCGAACAATTCAAAACCGTCTTCCTCACACACCCATCAGACCCATCTCTCAAGTTCCAAGCTTCTTGGTTCTTAGGCCTGAACCCCTGCATACAAGAGCAAATCGGCGAAGCATCATTGTCACACACTCCATACGAACCACACACTCTGTAGTAATCGCATTGATACGCTGGTACGTACGAGAACTTGCTCCATGTTCCTTGTATCCACATGTAGCGTTGATACTGGCCATCAGAATCAGATGTCAGGATTAACCTCGACAACAAGGAAGCTATTGTAACGGAGTAAGAGTACCACACACCGTGCTCATCATAAGTGAAATTGTACTTGATTTCATTTATGTTGTCTCCCATTCCTGGGACCCCACTGAATCTCTCACCATTCCAATCACCAGTTCGGAATATTATAGTTTGGTTTCTCCTGATGAAAATATCTGGTAAACCATGGTAATCTACCTTCAAAGTGTAGTCACCGCTGGAAGGGTCTTCACCTGCGACCTTCCATGATGTCAAGTGCTTCTCTGTTCTTGTGTCCAAGTTCCAACCAAGCTTCATCCCTGGTAACATGGTATCGGTTGGATAATCGAAGCTCTGCCATAAGTAGTTACTATTGGTCGTGTCTGATGAATCCTTGAGAACAAGATTACCTGTATCGAGGAGCTGGAGAACTGGATTCATGGCGTTGGTTTGGTTGGAGGACCATGCGGGGTTCCCGGATGAATTGAGAAGAACAAAGTTTCCCTTGTCTCCGATCTTGAGATAGCCTGTAGAGTTGTCAATGGGGTTGTCTCTGTTTGCAACCCAAACTATTGTTTGAGGATTGATGTTGTTGTACCATATTCCGAGGTAATAGTTGGTGTTGGAACCTCTGAAGAAGCCCAGCACGAAGGTTTGGTTTTGTGACAATAGCGTTTGGTTGGTTCTGAGGATTTGTTTTCCCGTTAAAGTGTCGGAAGAGGCTGGTGGAGTGATAATAAGAATGATGATGAGGTAGTTAAGGTGGTTGAAGAAGATTCTCATGTTGGTGGAAAGTTAAGAGTAGTGTGTGATTGATTGTTGTCGTGATCGGTTGGAGGATAGTATAGAAGAAGCTAATGCTGTTGACTAATTCGTTAATTTCTTGATAGAATTGTTCATCAAGGAAGCAGAACAAGCTGACCGGCATTCATTTGCCTCTTTAATATATTCCTTTACATCATATATCTGTTTTGACTTTTCTACTAAGAGCTAGCGTCTTCCGCAATTCAAAAGGTAATTATCTTCAGTTGATGATGCTACATCAACATAAACATAATTAAAAGAGTGCTAGGTAACAACAAATTTTATAATTTATAATTATTAATTAATTATTAATGATATGAAATTATATTTAATAATAATTTTTTTTTTATTTATTAATTAAATACTAACTAAATTTTAATAAAAATATTAATCTTTTAAACTTTTTCATATAATTATTATATGATTAGGTTTATTTCTATTATAATAAAAGGAATTTATTATTTTATTCTATTATTTAATTATTAATTTAATTTTTTTAGTCTAATTTTTTAACAATTTCACTCGATAACTGAGAGAGAGAGTTCAATCAACTCCTACTAACTCTTATTGGATTAGACACCAGAGCCTATTACATAAAAAAACAAACATTTACAATTACCCATAACAGCTCTAATTCACCATAATTCAGAAATTATCATTGACTTTTGAGTAACCCCAATTTTCACCGCTGCAGTTTATCTTCACCTCCACTGTCATTCACTGTCATTCAAGTCCTGTCGCCATCTTCGTTCGACCATCCGACCGCATCGAATTTTTCCTTTTCTTCTCGCGGCACAGCTGCTCCTGATTCAATTAATTAATTAGTAGTTTTTTTATGTGTGTTCTTTGATTTTAAGTATAATCAGTGATTCATATGAATGTTCTTTTATTTTAATTTTAAATTAAATTTTTAAAAAATTGGCTGGTTAATGAGTTGGTTTTTTATATTTTTTCTTCTATTAATTTAGTAATTTAAAATAATATTTTATTCTATATTTTTAAATATTGATAATTAATTAATAATTAAAAATAATAAATTCTGATAGTTAATTGATAATCATGATTTTTTCTTTTTTTATTGCTTTCTTAATTAATTATTAAGTAATGTTAGGAAATTTTTTTTAGTCAGTTAATTTTTTAACAATTATTTTAATTATTATAAATTTTAGATTTTAAATTATAAATTTTTTATTTTAAATATTAATTTTAAATTTTAAAATAATGTTATTTAATTTAACTAATTAAAAGTTAATTTTCTATATTTTTTTTAGTTCTTTTAGATTGGATAAAAAACTAATATTCAATTAGCTAATAATTTTTATTGTAATTTTTTTATTCTAAATCAATTAAAATTTAATTTTAATACACAGTTTCGAATGTAAAAAAAATTTACATTCATATAACATTACGTTATAAAAACAATTATATTTTATATTAATCCTATAAATAATTGTGTATAAAATATTTTATATTATTAATGTATTAAAATTAAATTTATTTTATTATTATAAATTAATTTATTAAAAATTTACCACGAATTATCTGTTGGTTAGTATAAAATTTAGGAGAATATTAGGCGTTAATATTTTTAGTATATAAAAATAGAGAATTAATTAGTATTAACTTCAATATAAAAATGATACTATTTATCTATCTATTCTATTATATAAAAATTGAATTTTTACATTTAATAATAGAGCTGATGTGACATTCTTCTAAAAGTGTTTTACGATTTATTTTTTATAAATCATTAAATATAATTTATTACAATAAATTAATTATATCAACTAATTGATTTGATTAGATATTTAAATATCACACAATTTATTATAATTTATATTAATTTATTTCTTTTAATATCCAGGTAGTATTTTTTAATTATTTTTTTTAATTTATTAAACCAAATTAATTATACTAATTATGTATATTAATTGATTAATTTGATTAATTTATTAGTCATTAAAATAATAAATTTATAAATATAATAGACAACTGAGATATTTTCAATTAATAATCATATCAAATCAAATCAAATCAAATCAAATCATATATATTGAAGTATTGAATCAAATTTAAATCATATGAATTAAGGACTAAATTAAAATAAGATAATTTCTTACTTATTCAAATTGAATGTAATAAATACAAATTAATTTTATTAGAT
This sequence comes from Arachis duranensis, assembly GCF_000817695.3. Lineage (NCBI taxonomy): Eukaryota > Viridiplantae > Streptophyta > Magnoliopsida > Fabales > Fabaceae > Arachis > Arachis duranensis. The sequence goes on along the minus strand of NC_029781.3, from coordinate 3,977,880 downwards.
AATTATGATCTTCTGATCTTTTATATATAGATAGCCAAACAAACTTATAAGAGTATCTTTAATACTTGGTATTAATTCAAAAATGTTATTTGTACACCAAAATTAACCACTAAAATCAGTCACCAATGTGTGTGTGTGGTTTAATTTATTTTCAATATGTATTTATATTTTAAGATATATTTTATACTTATGATTGATTTTAGTGACTGATTTTAATATACACAATATACACGTAGCATTACTCGTATTAAATTTATTTTATTTTAGATCACTAAGATGCCACATAAATATATGTCAACTATATATAGTAAGACTTAATTTGAACTTAATGATAAAATTTATCACTCTGATGCTTGGTTTTATTTTAATTTAAATTTTAAATCTTTTTTATTATTTTAAATAAATTTAATTAAATTATAAAAATTTAACTAAAATAAAATTATAAAATTAATAATTATATATCATATTTAGATTGAGAGAAAAATTAGGATTTTATAAATAATTAAAAAAATGCGTTAAATTGATTTGGATTTATTTTTCTACCAAATTGATAAAATAATAACAAATAAAATAATAAAATGTACAGTGTAAATAAGCATATCTAATTTATTTGAGTAAATTTTAATTGAATTTTTGTTACAACGTTATAATAAAACGTGATTACAGTAATACCATTAGTATTTATTTAATAGATGAGTTTGGACAAGTGACAATATTTTACTCTTCTTTTCTTAAAGTGATACGATATCTTCTTACTGATACGAGTTTCATTTCAAAAATAATATTCAATGCTAAGTTTTAATTTTAAATCAGTTCATTTATTATACAGCTCAAAATTGATACTTAAAATCGATCCTCTTGGAGTTGTTTTAAAAATTATTATTTTTATCGCTCTTACTATTTCAACTCTTTTTTTCTTTTTTTCTTTTTTTCTTTATGTATAATTTCTTTTATGTATAAATATACTCAAAATGAGAATGTATGAATAAATATTTAATTGATTGTTTGTTTGACTTAAAAATGACTCAATTTAAACATTCTACCGTTGCCAATGAAAGTTAGATTGTAGTAATTAGGATGACCAGTGTATTTTTGATAGTATTGAATAGATAGAAGAATATTTATTAAAATAAATGTACTCATTGTAATAAATTTTTTCTTTGTCAATTTGTTATCTTTTACCTAATAAACAACATTCATGTTGAATATATTATTTTCATCAGAAGTCATACATAATTGATTAATAATTTTGTGTAAAAACACTCCTGTGGTGACTAAACACCATACCATTAACACGCTAAAGTTAATTCTCCTATGATTATCCCAATGTATAACACTATCTCATAAAAATTTATTAGATTATATTTGTTTCTAATGAGGTGAGCGAGTTTTTAGACCTAATCATGGTTAGAGTTGAGGAAGATAAGAAAAATACCGATAATACAAATACGACTTATTTTTAATACCCAATAATAATAGAGTTAAGTTTCAAAGTGATCCCTAAAGTTACACTCAAGACTCACAGTAATCCCTGAAGTTAATAGTTACTCATATTCGTCCCTGAAATTGCACTCCTTGACTCAGATTCGTCCTTTCGGCACATTCCGTCTACCTGACACTATCGGAAAGCTGATCTGAACTTTTTCATGACCAAGTAACGGCTAGCTGACGTGAATTAGTAAACTTTTATGATGCAATTTGGTCCTTAAATCAAAATTAAAAATTTTAATCCCTAAATTTAATTATCATTCTCTTCTCTACAGAGTAACTCCTCTCTTTTCTTCTCTTCTCTTCTCCATATGGATGTGAAAGAGACTATAAATTACAACTTCATTGAAAGCACGCATATGTTTTGTTAATTAAAAGTCACATATTTTCTTTGTATTTAACATTTTATGCACTCATTTAACTCTAGTTTAATTAAAATATTTTACAAAATTCAATTTTATACTTTTATATGATTTTAAAAAAAAATCTATTTCTTATATTTACAAAATTAAAAAGTTACATCGTTATTATTATATACTACATTACATTTTCTTTCGAATCCTGTTCCAAAATAACCATGTATCATGCTACAACATAATAACTTAGGATCATGTATATAATTTTAATTATATATAGTGGTCATTATAGATAAATTATTCAATTTAATTATAGAAGTGATACTTAGTTTTGTAACTGAAATTTTTAGTAATTATTAAAATAGTCATTGACTTTCAAAAATAATCAAATTGATCCTTAAATTTATAAATAGTGAATCTTTATTTTTTCTTAATTTAACTGTCATTCACATAGTATTAATATAAAATATTATATTATGGCATTTCAAATCGTATGACATCTCCATTAAAGAAATAATTAACTAATTTAAGACAGTAATTTGATCATATTAAAATATTAATCATATCATCTTTTTGTTTGTAAATGTCATGCCGACATTTTAACATTTTATATCAGCATTAAAGATGAGTTGTGATTCACAATTTATAAATTTAGGAATCAATTTAGTCATTTTTAAAAGTCAACAAATTTTTATGAGCGTTCACAATTTTAGAAACTAAACTTTGCATTATTTCTTTAATTATATATATCACATAACTTTTTTTACGTTATAATCTCATCTTTTTCTGTAAGAAAGATGGGATAAAAGCGGTTAAACTTGTTCAAATAATGGTTGTTGTTGTTATTGTTATAAGATACTTCAACTAAAAATAAACAAAAAGACAAATCTTGTAAATTTGGGATATGAAGATCTATGCCTATAGAGAAGAGAGGGATTACTGTAGAGAAGGATGATTAAATTTGGGGACTAAAATTTTTAATTTTGATTTAGGGAGCAAATTGCAACATAAACGTTTACTAATCCAAATCAGCTAGCTGTTACCTGGCCAGCGTGTCATGGAGGAGTCCAGATCAGCTTTCCGGTGGTGCCAGATGGACGAATCTGAGTCCTGGAGTACAACTTCAAGGACGAATATGGGTAACTTTTAAGTTCAGGGACTACTATAAAACTCGAGTGCAATTTCAGAGATCACTTTGAGACTTATCTCAATAATAATAAGATATAAATTAAAACTAATATTGTTTCATACAAAATAATAAAATGTATATTATACTTGAATAATGAGCATTTTTTCTTGCAAATCACATTAAATACATTATTTTAATTTATTTATATATAATTTTAAGTTCTCATTCGCTATTAATACTCTCATGCCTTTGATTATTTTATAATCATTATATTATAATTTTTTGTTAATTTTTTAAAAGAAATTCAAAAAATATTTATAGATAATTGTGGGTATCTGCATTTTCTAAGAGAATAATTAATAAAACGGAAAGAGTATACAAAGATAATAAAATTGTGAAAGAATAATAATGAAAGAAAAGAAAAGATGAAGAAATTTTATTGATTGTTGATTGATTGAATTATTCACTATGAAGGTAAAACTAAGTATATATAGAGCATTAGTCTATGAAAGATAAAAGATAAGATAAAGATAAGATAGAGATAAAGATAAAGATAACTATAAGATAAGATAAAGACTAAAATTATAATTGAATTTGTGTATTCTGTTGGGCTGAATTTGTGGGCTGTGAGACGTCTTTATTGTTGTCATGGGCTGAGGTAGAAGAGTGATTTAATACGCCCCCGCAAGCTGGAGGATGAAAGATGTCAAGAATACTAAGCTTATTCAGATTAAGATGGAAGGGTTGAGGAGACAAAGACTTGGTGAAGATGTCGGCTAGTTGCCTAGAAGAGGGAATTGGGAGAAGTTTCATCACTCCAGCTTGAGCTTTTTGTCGAACCAAGTGACAATCAACCTCTAAATGTTTGGTTAGTTCATGAAAAATCGGGTTAGCAGCAATATGAAGAGCACTCTGATTATCACAATATAAAACTGGTGGATGGATAGGGGAGATGCATAAAAATTGTAACACATTTAGTATCCATTGAAGTTCACAAGTTGTGTTGGCAAGTGCACGATATTCTGCTTCCGTGGATGAGCAGGCAACGGTGGTTTGTTTCTTAGTCTTCCAAGAGACTAAAGAATTGCCTAAGAAGAAACAATAACCTGTTAAAGATCGTCGAGTGTCAGGACATCCAGCCCAATCAGAGTCACTGAAGCCAAGAAGCTGAATTTCTGATTCCCTTGGAAAGAAAAGTCCTTTTTCGGGACTAGTTTTCACACATGCTTGGCAGCTTGAAGATGAGATTCAGTAGGAGATGCCATGAATTGACTTAATTGTTGAGTCGAGTAGTGGTGAGACAGATAAGACGGCCAACCAAACGGCGATATACAAAAGGGTCGGATAGCAGGGGACTTTTGTCTTGATATAGTCTTGTGGTATTATCCATTAGAACAGAAGCAGGTTTAGCACCTAATAAACCAGAATCCTCTAAAAGATCAAGACAATATTTTCTTTGAGATAAGCAAATTTCCTTCTCTGATTGAGCAACTTCAATACCCAAAAAATATTTTAATGGACCCAAGTCTTTAATTCGGAAGTGTTGGTGCAAAATAGACTTAATGGCAGCAAGTTCAGAAATAGAATTACCAGTGAGAACAATGTCGTCAACATAGACTAGAAGGATAGAAATTTGATCACCAATGAATTTAACAAATAGGCTATAATCAGATGAGGTTTGCTGATATCCATGAGATAGCAAAAGATGAGAAAGTTTGTCATACCATATACGACTAGATTGTCGTAAACCATACAGTGACTTTAGTAGCTTACAGCATTGATTCGGTTGAGGAGATGTAAATCCGGGTGGCAGAGTCATATAAACATCATCAGAAAGATCCCCATGTAAGAAAGCATTATTGACATCCAACTGATGTATGGGCCAACGCTTCATAGAGGCCAATGCCAAAACTAATCTGATGGTGGCAGGCTTGACAACAGGAAAAAAAGTTTCTAAAAATCAACACCTTTAGTTTGAGTGAACCCTTTAGCCACAAGGCGTGCTTTATATCGATCAACTGAACCATCAGGCTTGCGTTTGATGCGATAGACCCATTTACAGCCAACCGGCTTAACCCCTGCAGGGCAATCAACAAGACGCCAAGTTTTGTTCAGCTCAAGAGCATCCAACTCATCTTTCATAGCACTACGCCAATTAGAGTGTGGATTGGCGTCCTTAAAAGACTTTGGCTCAACATCAGAATGTAGAGATAAAAGAAACCTTTTATGTGAAGATGAAAGAGAAGAAAAAGACATGACTGAAGATAAAGGATACTTGCACTTTGAGGGAGATTGATTTGTAGAGATGAGAGAGGAATTACACAAGTAATCAGAGAGATATGCTGGAGGTCGGTGAGGCCGGTCGGAATGACGAGGATGGGGTTGCTCGGGTGGTGAAGAAGGTGACGTGTCTAGTGCGGAAGGAGATATGGGTGTCTGTGTTGAAAGTGATTCGGTGGTCATGGGTTCAACTTGGCTAGGTAACGATAGTGAGGAAGAGGGAGAGGTTGTTGGAGAAAATAAAGAACTAGGTGGAGTTGGGTCAATAGGTATAGATGAGGGTTCAACTGGAAGACTAACTAAATCTTGTTTTTGAGAAGGTGTGTTTGGCAATGTTGGGCTGAGTGTATGGAATTGGGCATTTTTTGTGACTAAGGGCAAGATCATTTCATAAAAAATCACGTTTCTAGAAATCTCAATTCTTTTATCTTCTAAAACATAAACAATATATCCTTTAAAACCACTTTGAAAGCCTACAAATACAGCATTTTTGGCTCTTGGATCAAATTTTGATCTATTTGCCATTAGGGTAGAAACAAAACATAAGCATCCAAAAACTTTAAGGTCATAATAATTTGGTGGATAATTGAATATAATCTCAAATGGTGTTTTAAAATTAATTGCGGATGATGGAACTCTGTTAAGTAGATAAACAGCATGTCTAACAGCATAAGACCAAAAAAATGATGGTAAATTAGATTGAAACATAAGAGCACGAGCTATATTCAAAATATGTTAATGCTTGCGTTCTACCCTTCTATTTTGTTGAGGAGTTTCAACACAACTACGTTGATGAATAATGCCCTTTGAAGCATAAAAATCAGGTAAAATAAATTCTGGTCCATTATCGGAACGAATAGTTTTGACTTTGGAGTTGAATTGTGTTTCAATTAAAGTAATAAAATTTTTTATTTGATTTTGCACTTCTCCTTTTGATTTTAATAAAGTAACCCATGTAAAGCGGCTAAAATCATCAACAATAGTAAAAAAATATTTATGATTATGAATAGAACTTTGTCGAAACGGACCCCAAATATCAAAATGTAATAAATCAAAACTTGCATTGACTTTGTTAAAACTTTGAGAAAATGAAAGTTTCTTTTGCTTAGAAAGATGACAAATGTCACAAGCCTCATCATGATGCATAGAGATAAAAGGAAATTGTTTATGTAAATGATTAAGTCTTTGCCCAGAAGGGTGTCCTAAACGAAAATGCCATATATTGGAAGGTGTAATGGGTGGAGATTGGATGAAATTTACGGAGTGTGTAGTGAATGAATTTTTACCAAAATTGGATTCAAAGATATATAATCCCTCTCTCATTCTGGCCAAATCAATCGTCCCCAAATTGTTGCTTTGTAAAGTGCAAGAAGAAGATAAAAAAGTGAGTTCACATGTGAGTACTGAAGTAATTTTTGAAATAGAGATAATATTAAAGTTGAAATGAGGTAAATAAAGAACATCATGAAGAACCAAGGATGGTAAAAATTGAACGATGCCTTTATAAGAAACAGTAGCTTGAGAACCATTTGGTAAATAAACAATAATAGGAGAAATTTGTGTGTAAGAAATAAACCAAGATAAATTTGATGCAATGTGATCTGTGGCACCAGAATCAATGATCCAAGTATTCAAGAATGAATCTCGATTTGAAGAATTGTTAACAGTAGAAAAAGTATTGAAAGAATAAAGATAATGAGTAGTTGGACTTGCAAAAGCTCAAGTTGGTTTGAAGGACGAGCTTCTTCATTGAAAGGAAGTGCCATGAAAGAAAAGTGTTGGGTTGACGAAAGGTCCAAAAGAGGCTCTGGATGAAGTTGTTGTTGTGCCCTTTCTCCATGATCCATGGATGTCAGCAGAGCTCAAGAGGAGCTCTGATACCATAATAAAACGGAAAGAGTATACAAAGATAATAAAATTGTGAAAGAATAATAATGAAAGAAAAGAAAAGATGAAGAAATTTTATTGATTGTTGATTGATTGAATTGTTCACTATGAAGATAAAACTAAGTATATATAGAGCATTAGTCTATGAAAGATAAAAGATAAGATAAAGATAAGATAGAGATAAAGATAAAGATAACTATAAAATAAGATAAAGACCAAAATTATAATTGAATTTGTGTATTCTGTTGGACTGAATTTGTGGACCGTGAGACGTCTTTATTGTTGTCATGGGCTGAGGTAGAAGAGTGATTTAATAATAATTAAATAGAGACTTGCGACAAAGATAGAAAAGGGACGGAGGATATTTTTTTAAAACATGCGTAAAGAACGGGAAAAAAAGTTCGTCGCACCCACACGAATATCTATTATCATTTCTAATTAACAACAGAAATTCAATTTGAGTCGATTTGAGATGGGACACGTGAACTTCATTTGTATTGAGCCCTAAGATAATGAACCTAATTCGAATTTGGGATTCGAACAATGGACCTAGGTTAATGTTACTCACTTGAGTTAATATTTTTAGTCATTACTGTAACAAATACTATACTATTAAATATTATTATATTTAGTATATATAAAAATTTTAGATATGCTTACAAGAGATTTTTAATCAAAGTAAAAAGATTCTAATTATTATATTTTTTTCCTTTTTAGTCTTAAATACTATTTACTAACGTAATAAAAAAGTGAATAATAATAATAATAATAATAATAATAATAATAATAATAATAATAATTTACATAATTAAAATAGATCATGCTAATGTATACATGATACTATATATATCAAGAATTATTATATATGATCAATTATTTTTCTATTTTTAATAAAGTTAATTTATGTGTAAATCAACTAATTTATAATTTTTCTTCTATTAATATGAACAAAATTTAATGAATTTAATATACAAAATATAATTTATATTATTTAATATACAACTTAAGCCATTATCTAGGACAATAAGTATAATAGTATAAATACTAATTTATTTATTAGTATTAGAAAAATATATAAATAGTATATATGATCTTTTTGTAGAAATCTATTCTATCTATTCTATTATATAAAAATCGAATTTCTGCATTTAATGAGGGAACTGATGTGGCATGTTTCTGAAAGTGTTTTTCGATTTATTTTTTTAACTCATTAAATATAATTTACTACGATAAATTAATTATATCAACTAATTAATTTGATTAGATATTTAAATATCACACAATTTATTATTATTTATATCAATTTATTTTGGTAGTATTTTTTCATTTATTTCTTTTAATATTTAGGTAGTATTTTTTAATTTATTTCTTTTAATTTATTAAATCAAATTAATTATACTAATTATGAATATTAATTAATTAATTTCATTAATTCATTACTCATTAAAATAATAAATCTATCAATAAAATAGGCAATCAAGATATTTTCAATTAATAATCATATCAAATCAAATCAAATCATATCTATTGAAGTATTGGGTCAAATTCAAATCATGTGAATTAAGGACCAAATTAAAATAATATAATTTTTTACTTATTCAAATTAAATGTAATAAATATAAATTAGTTTTGTTAGAAAATTATGATCTTCTGGTCTTTTATATATAGATGGTCAAACAAATTTATAAGGATATCTCTAATATTTGGTATTAATTTTATTTTATTTTAGGTCCTAAAATGTCACATAAATATATGTAGACTATATATCATAAGACTTGATTTGAACTTAATGTAAAATTTATCACTCTAATGCTTGGTTTCATTTCAATTTAAATTTAAAATGATTTTTTATTATTTTAAATAAATTTAATTAAATTGTAAAAGTTTAACTAAAATAAAATTATAAAATTAATAATTATATACTATATTTAGATCGAGAGAAAAATTAAAATTTTATAAATAATTTAAAAAATTACGTTAAATTGATTTGGATATATTTTTCTATCAAATTGATAAAATAATAAAAAATAAAGTAATAAAATATAGAGTATAAATAAGCACATCTAATTTATTTGAATAAATTTTATTTGAGTTTTTGTTACAATGTTATAATAAAATAACGTTACAGTAACATCATTAGCATTTATTTAATGAATAGGTTTAGACAAGTGGCAATATTTTACTCTTCTTTCTTTAAAGTGATACGGTATTTTTGTATTGATACCAATTTTATTTCAAAAATGATATTCAATGCAAGTTTCAATTTTAAATTAGTTCATTTATTATACAGTTCAAAATTGATTTTCACGGAATTGCTCTAAGAATCATCATCTTTATGATTCTAGCTATTTCAACTATTTTTTTCTTTTTTTTTATATATAATTTCTTTTATGTATAATGTTATCAAAATAAGAATGTATGGATGAATGTTTAATTGATTGTTTGTTTGACCTAGAAATGACTCAATTTAAGCATTCTATCGTTGTCCATGAAAGTTAGATTGTAGTAATTAGGGTGATCAGTGTATTTTTTATAGCATTGGATAAAAGAATATTTATTAAAATAAATGTATCCATTGTAATAAATTTTTTCTTTGTCAATTTGTTATCTTCTACCTAATAAACAACATTCATATTGAATATATTATTTTCATCAGAAGTCATACATAATTGATTGATAATTTTGTATAAAAACACTCCTGTAGTGACTAAACACCGTACCATTAACTCGTTGAAGTTAATTCTCCTATAATTATCCCAATATATAACATTATCTCATAGAAATTTATTAGATTATATTTGTTTCTAACAAGGTAAGTGAGCTTTTAGACCTAATCACAGTTAAAGTTGAGAAAGGTCAGAAAAATACCAATAATACAAACACAGTTTATTTTTAATACCTAATAATAATAAGATATAAATTAAAATTAATATTGTTTCATATAAAATAATAAAACGTATATTATACTTGAATAATGAGAAATTTAACTTGCAAATCACATTAAATACATCATTTTAATTTAC